>NC_048223.1:70068327-70309644 GCF_002007445.2 Ailuropoda melanoleuca | reverse complement strand
CTGCTTCTTCCTCTCCCACTCCCCCTGCTTGTGTTCCCTCTCTCGCTGGCTGTCTCTATCTCTGTCAAATAAATAAAATCTTTAAAAAAAAAATTTTGTTTGTATGCAAAAGAATTTCATTTCGTGGAGAGAGAACCTGCTCCCCATTCTGGAGAAGTCAGCGTTGCATCCATTTGCAAGTTTATTTCAGTTTTCCTGACCTATGAACATGTTTGTTCTTTGTATTCTCCTTTGAACTAGTTGTCATAGCTGCCTGGTTCTCTTATTAATATTGAAGAAGTGAAGGGGTGGAGGAATGGTTGACAACTCTGACTCCATCTTGCAACAGCCACTGTTGGGTGGTTCTTTGAAGAGCAGCCGCTGCAATTGTGATAAACATCTTGAGGTTTAGATACATGAAAAAGTTCCCTTCTCTCACACTACTGAGCAAAAAGGTCAACCAATTGCCGAGCAACCCAAACCAACTGAAATTTTTCTCCCACTGTGGTTTTAAGTCTTAAAAATACCACCTCCCTTAGGCATGGGCAGACCGATGGAGCTGCGTTGCCCTGCCTGGTTTGCAAATCCAAATAAAGATTTCTCTCCTTTTTCCTCGTCATATATTTGCCCCTAAAGTTTCTCTTTAACAATATGAATGAAATAAAATCTTTAGCATTTTATATCTACAGAAAAATTCTGGTTTTATCCTCTTTAAAAATTTAATTATTTAACCGACCTTATGGAAAAGGAAGACAAGCCAAGATTAAATTGAAATTGGAATTATTCAAATTTGGAGCATTCAGAGAAGCCATATTCATTCTACTGGAAAAAAAATCAAGAAAAACAAAATAAGGAACTCAGCCTCCATCTGTTGAAATATCTTTGGCTGAGACTGAAGAAACAAACAAGCATAAATGAATAGGGAAAATATTTGCCTCTTAATGTCTTTGAACTTTAACTTAAGGGAATTTTCTTTTATAACTTTAATTTTATAACTGTCATAATATGTTATAATTTCTAAAAAATATAACTTTCTTTTCATAACTTCTGTATTTCTGTGGAAATTGAATAGCATGAATTGGATAGTGTTTGAATTTGAGTTTTTGTTCATTGCATAATCTCTTGTGGGTTACATTGAACACCATGGTTGGTATAAATTGATACACCTAATAGAAAAGGCAGTGAATAACTGACCTGTGATGCAATATGACTTGACAGAAGTTTCATCTTCCTGTGGCATAATCTAAATTACCAATGATCACAGAGAAATCCCAAGGAACATTGTTAGAAACTACAGAAATGGGCTCATTGAAACCCAGCTTTTGAATTAACACAATGCTTGGCTGTTAAGATACAAAAAACAAAACATGGAGAATGTGGGCTCTGGAGAAAGGTATTCTCACTTTACCCTCATGTTTCTACAGAGCAATGGTTCTCAACATGTGATTGCCAAAGCTTTTATATCAGTATCACCCAGGAACTTGTTACAAATGCAAATTCTTGGGCCCCCACTTCAAACCCACAGAAACAAAAGTTGGAGGGTTGAGGCCAACAATCTGTATTTTAATAAGCCCTCAGGGTGGTTCCAATATACTCAGTTTTGAGTTCTGCTATAGACGAGTCTTTAGCTCCTTTCCCCACATTTTCATTTTCTCATCTGCAATATCCATTCTAATAGTTTTTAACATACAGGATTACTTTGAGAAATAAGAGGGAAAGGATGTATCTTAAGTGCTGAGCATAATGAAGTATATAGTAAGTGCTGTATAAGGTTTCTCAGAAAAATAGAGTATTGAAATTAATATACACATTCTTTTCACTTCTGTTCTGAGGAAGAAGAGTGGCTGACCTGATTTGTGACAGTCTGAGAGCAAGCAACCCCTGTTTCCCTGGTTGGTGGGGTTAATAAATAAAAGGTTACACACAGTTCATATTTTTGCTTCATGTCCCTTGGATCGCCCTGCATCTAATCTCAATAAACACTTGCATTTCTCTCTCCTAATGGTAAGCAGACTGAGGTAAATTGGCCCATCTACCATCCTTTCCTCTTCCACAGTTTCTAGTAGTGATAAAATAAGACAGGTGTCTAGGCTATTGACCCAATCATTTTTCATTCCAAGAGGATGTAGGTTGCTTAGACACTGGCTTTAGGTCCAAATACGATCACTAACTCAACTTTAATGGAGATTCATGAATATTAGGGGCTGTTGGATGCTTACCTGATCCCCATTTATCTATCAAATACTCCCCAATCCGTCTCGGAAAGTTTCAGTGTAATAGTACATGAAAGTGCCTGTCAAGGATGCACTTATCTTTGTGTCTGGTACTATTCTAAGAATTCCAGAAGAGTTATATCACTTAATTAAAGCTTTAGAAAAATGTTTATAATTTGAAAGAACTTGGGAATTCTGTATCCCTGAATATCTTTTAAATAAACAATTAGAGGATGAGCCTGATCCAACCTTCAGCAAAAGGACTGATAGTAAAATTTTAACATATATGTGTAGACCCACAGCTTAAAAAAAACAGGTGGAATTTAGAGTAGATGGCTAATAGACAAATGTTCTATGTCATGACATACAGAGACAAAAACTTCTTATGTGTCCACAGAACACTTACAAAAATTGATCATGCATTAGGTCACAAAGAAAACATCAGTAAATTCCATAATATAGAATATTATAGGCAGTCTTTGAACACAAACCAATAAACCTAAAAATTACATGTAGAATCATAAATTAGAAAAATTCTCCTGTGGAAAATTTAAAACCACCACAACAAAACAAGATCCTCCATTTAAAACCACTGCAGTCGACACATGAAAAGATGTTCACTATAACTCATCATCAGGGAGCTATAAATCAAAACTATAATGAGATACCACCTCACACCTGTCAGAATCAACAATGCAAGAAACAACAGGTGTTGGAGAGGTTGTGGGGAAAGGGGAGCCTTCTTACACTGTTGGTGGGAGTGCAAACTGGTTCGGCCACTCTGAAAACAGGATGGAAGTGCCTCAAAAATTTAAAAATAGAACTACCCTACAATCCAGCAATTGCACTACTAAATATTTACCCAAATAATACAAAAAATACTAATTCAAAGGGATATATACACTCCAATGTTTATAGCTGCATTAGTTAACAATAATTTTCAATCAATATATTTAAAAAATATTTCTTCTGTCCTGGTTTCTTTCTCTTTTCTTAAATTCCATATACAGGTAAACCTAATTGTGCTACAAATGCATACATAATCACACTGAAGAATGTTAGAAAGAAAATAACTCATCTAAGTAATTTTGAAAATAACATTTTAATTGTATACTAAAAAGCTAAACACAAAATAGTTATACGAAAATACTGTACTCCATTTGGTGAACATATTTTTCATAGGCTATATAGATTAATAATTTTGGAAATTTTCATATACAGTATATTCTAGGATTGAGTAAATAAAGAAACATCTTGAGGGTAATGAAAGTCAGGTTTCTAATTTTCTGTAAAGGGAAGAATGAACCCTGTGGAGTTGGATTGTATCATAAGTATCAGCCTGAAGAGATAGAAATGTATAGGCAGTATATATGAAAGAACCACAGCTGATATCAACCTCAATGGGGAAAAACTGAGAGCTTTTCACCTATAGTCAGGAACAACACAGGGATGTGCACTCCTACCACTGTTATTCAAAGTAGTACCAGAAGTCCTAGCCTCAACAATCAGACAGCAAAAAGAAATAAAACAAAAAGCATCCAAATGGGCAAGGAAGAAGTCATGATATTCCATGTAGAAAACCTGAAAGACTCCACCAAAAAATTGCTAGAACTGATACAGGAATTCAGCAAAGTTTCAGGATACAAAATCAATGTACAGGAATCTGTTTCATTTATATACACCAATAATGAAACAGCAGAAAGAGAAATCAAGGAATAGATCCCATTTACAGTTACACCAAAAACCATAAGATACCTAGGAATAAGCCTAACCAAAGAGGTAAAATACCTGTACTCTGAAAACTATAGAACATTTATGAAAGAAATTGAAGAAGACACAAAGAAATGGAAAAATATTCTATGCTCATGGATTGAAAGAGCAAATATTGTTAAAATGTATATTACCCAAAGCAATCTACACATTTAATGCAATCCCTCTCAAAATACCACCAGCATTTTTCACAGTTAGAACAAACAATCCTAAAATTTGTCTGGAACTACATAAGACCCTGAATAGCCATAAGTATGTATGTATGTATACATACACATACATGCACACACACACACACACACACACACTGGGATATTATTCAGTCATCAAAAAGAATGAAATATTGCCATTGGCAATGATGTGGGTAGAGCTATAGTGTATTATGCTAAGTGAAATAAGTCGGTCAAAGACAAATACCCTATGATTTCATAGGGTACTCATGTGGAATTTAAGAAACAGAACAGATGAATATAGGGGAATAGAAAAAAAACACAAAAAGGGGAGCAAAGCATTAGAGAATCTCACTATAGAGAACAAACTGAGGGTTGATGGAGGAAGCTGAGTGGGGATGGGCTAAATGGGTGATGGGTATTAAGGAGGGCACTTGTTGTGATGAGCACTGGGTGTTGTATTAAGTGATGAATCACTAAATTCTACTTCTGAAACCAGTATTACATTATGTGTTAACTAACTAGAATTTAAATAAACATTTGAAGAAAAAAAAGTATAGACAGATAGAAAAATAAATAGTTTGAAACATATGTGTATCTGTATCTGCTCAGAGGTCCTGGAAGCAAAACATACACCAGTGGTATTGAGAATATTTAGTGCCCAGATCTTACTTTCTATGTATTATTAACTTCTATAATATTATTGACAACTGGGACAGGGAAAACGTCTTGTGGTAACAGAAAGTAAAACATACTTAAAAAATGAAGGTGGTATGTCAACAGGCAATAACTTGAAGGGGCTTCCCATGGCCAAATCTGAGACAATATTAACAATAAAACATAAATACAACAAATTAAATGCCCACAAAACTCTTATAACATAAACAGTTGAATTGAAAGGATCAGATTATTTTTATAGTAAAATTTCTCTTTAATAAATACAGAGGGATGTGAAAAATAGAAAAGCATCTTTGGAAGACAGTACACTAATAATTGTTTCGAACAAGAATCATCAGTGTATTCTAAAATTAGTAAGCAAAAATATGATGAGAAGCAATATATTTGCAATATACCAAAACATCTTCCCATAATGCATTTATTACTAATAGAAGAAAAAATAGTTACTTTACGGTCGAGAAACTTGGCACACATCACCTTAACCAAGTTATTAAATTAGAATCACCAATAATGATGCCTATTGATGCCAGGTGCCTCCTGATGTGATAAAACTGAGAAGGTGACAACTCAGAGCTTCACTCTGTGACATTCTTCCTACAAACACATTACCTGAATCTAGTCATGATGAAACATCAGTCAAACACAAATTGTGAGATATTCTACAAAATAATTGGGCAGTATTCTTCAAAGTGTCCATGTCATGAAAGGTGAACAAAGACCAAGCAACTTCCCCAGACTGGGGGAGACCAAAGGGACATAACAACTGAATACAATGTGGAATCTTGAATTAGGTCCTGGAGCAGCAAAGAACATTTGTGAAGTACTTTGTGAAATTTGGAAAATCTCTGTAGTTTGGTTAATAAAATTGTATCAATTTTATGTTCTTGTTTAGATACTTGCACAGTCATTATATAAGTAGTTAACACATAGGGAAGCCAAGTGACAGGAGGATGGGGATAATTTGCACATTTTTTGCAACATTCTTGAAGTCTGAAATTATTTAAAATTAATGTTAAAATATAAGAGTAAAATGAATAGATATTTCTGGACTGTTCATTGCATTTAGAAAACATCTCAAGACACCAAAAAGAAAGGATGACAGAAGTTTGTTATCACAGAGCAGAGATTTGCCAACATAGTGACTGAAACTATTTGGATGTTTATATTCATTTTCACATCAAAGTATCTTTGTATCCTTCACTTAAGCTTACTTCTTTTTCAGTGTAATTTCATTCTAAAACTCATTCACCATCAGAGGTCCTCAACCTGTGAGATTGGATAAGTCCAGCTGAAGTGTTGTAAATTGTGTTTAATAAAAACTTGTTTGTAGAAAATAAAAGGAATCATTTTTGTGCACTATTTTAACATCTTTGACTATTTCTTATCAAGACTTTAGATACTTTGTGTAAGGTTAGAAGGATTTATGAATTTATTTTTCTGGCAGAATTAGCCATAAAACACTTTGTTATTACAGAAATAGCATCAACTTTTCCACCCCTGATGTTAATATAAGACATCTATGAGAAGAAATTATAAACCTAAACTTAATAATGTTTTCTTCAACTGCTTCACACCAAGGGGGCAATTCTGATGTAAGCTTTTAAAAGTTACTTTTTGATTTTTTTCAATTCTGCCTGGAGATTTCTGGGGCTTGCCTCATACCTTCCTGTGGACTTGGCTATTATTTTCAGGCCTTTTTAATAAATTTTCTTGTAGTCTGATGACTGGTAGCAAAAATTCACTGGTATTTACGAAAAAGTTAAGAACTCTTTGTTCTGTAACAATTGCTTACTTTCATATATAACTCCTTAAGGCTGAACTTAATTCACATGTCAACTCTTTTGCCAATGTTTCATGGACATTATATTTACTTAATTTCTATATTGTTTATGGAATTATGGCAATTATATTTCTGTTTCCATTAAAATAGAGGCATATTTATATTTATTCATCTAAGTATATATACTTTTCACTCATATCTTTTGGTGTTTCATGGAACTTGGCCAGGTTAAAATACGAAGCTTTATCATTTAGGGTTGTCTTCTGCTGCAAGTAATAGAGAATTGCACAACAGTGACTTATACAACTATGGGATTTATTTGAATAATACAAAAAGAAATTTAGATGTAGGCAATCTGTGGTTCTTACTGTGGCTAATAAAGTAAGTGAACTAGACTCTTTCATCTCCCCCTTCTGACATCTCCTGGATATTAATTTTATCTTTAAGTTGCAAAATGGCAACTGGGCCTGTAAGCATTTCATGTGCACTCCAATGACGAGAAATGACATTTAAGTAAAAGATAAAATCAGAAGGGTTCTTTCTTCACTCTTGAGATTTTTGTCATTATATCCAGGAAGGACATCCTCCACAAAGACTTTCACTTCTAACTCCAAGATAGTCTGCAATAGAAGAATGCAAAAGCATGGGGAGTAGCTTTGGGGTATCCTATGGGTATTATTGAGTTGACCCTAGAAATTTGAAAATAGTATTGACATCTAGAAAATTTCTTAATATATAAAAATTGTGATTTTTCTAAGGAATGAATTCGAATCACTTCCACACTGTAAAGCTGCTATGTGGGCCTTTATTTCTTCCTGTATTGGTTTAAGTGTTTATTGAGGGTCTGATTTGGTTCAGCACTGTAATAGGCACTGGGGATATAGAACTAGATGAGACAACAAAGCTCCTGCAAAATTATGAAATTGGTTTTTAACTCTAATTGTGAAAGGTGCTGTGGAGGTGATTTATAGGGTTTCCTGACAACCTTTAACTTTGGGAGCATTGTTTGATCTGGGACTTCTCTGAAGAAACAGTATTACCTGGGTTCTGAATAATGATGGCAAGAAGGAAATAAAGTGAGGAGAGGAGCTTTTCAGACAAAAGAAAATAACAGTCTGAGAGCTTCAAGGTGGAGAAAGAGCATGGAGTATTAAAGAAACGAGAGAAGGCCAGTGAATACAGAGTATAAAATGTTGGGAATAAGATGGGTCTGACCATGGAAGATGTTGCAGTCTAGGTAAAGCCTTAGCTCTATATTATAAAAAGACTAGAAAGCTATTAGAGGGTCTTTAGCAGAAGAATTATAATATTTGTTTTGCACATACCATTGGGAGTGCTGATAGGATAAAAACCAAAACAACAACAACAACAAAAATGCACACACACACACACACACACAAAACAAAAAAACAAGAACCAGCTTCTAGAAGAACTCACTGATGTTTCCATGCAAGCCACTATGAGTCTCAGGACTTCAGAGGAAGATGCCGGAGACATTCTCAAGTTCATGACAAAATGAAGCTGGTAAAATTAGTTTCACCAGTCTAGAGAAAATGTGAAGCTCTAGGCATGCAAGAGGCGCCAAGGCCACCACGGCCACTCACGGATTTTAATTGTCCACATCCTTAAAGGAGATGATGCTTAACACCTCAATTCCTGCCTCTGAGTGAATTGTTATCAGCAAACAATGACTTCTTCTCTTCTGCTGTCCAGCTCTTCCTCGAGTGCTTTTTAATTGGCATTGGGATAATTCTTGGAAGGGAATGGTATAAAATTTAGTTCTAGGATTCTCCTTGTGGATGCAGGTGGCATTCCAACTAATAATCAAGTGAATATTTGTTCATGTTGCTCTGTCTGATCCATTTGCTTCTTATGATATCCTTTATCTAATTATTATTTATTTTATGCCAGTTACATTGACATCATGACCCAGAGTTTGATAAACACTGGTGTAATGAGTGAAATCATCCGATTATGCAAAAACATAATCAATGTGAAGTTATTCTTTACGTACTTTGTATTTAGCCTTATAAAACATTATGAAAGGAGAAAGGTTTTGGTTCTTTTTCAAAATGTGGTCCAAAGAAAACAACTGATTATACTAATTATGGACATTTTAAAAAATAAATAAATAAGAGCAAGAAGACTGACTATTAAGTAAGTGAGAAGTTTCACCCACCCTCCCCCAAGGATATTTCATTTGTCTGTTTTTAAATAAGTTAAAGTGTGGAAAAGTCAGTCCCCTGTGGGTATGTCTGTGATGCCAGGGAAGACACCACTCAGTCTTTAGGCAGTTAAAGAAATGGGATTTATAAAATGGTAGAAGTGAGAGCTCCAGAAAATACAAACAATTCTCATCACAAAAAAACAGAAGTTTAATTTACATCGAAACCACAGTAACTTGTTTTATAGGGCTCCGCAAAGTTTCTCACATGACTCACAATCAAAGTTTTAAATAAAAGAAAACCAAGGGTTTCTGCAGATTTTTTTTTAAGGCATATTAGGTAGTAAATTGATGAGCGCAACTACAGAATGTTTATGAATGTTTGCTCTATTGGTCAGCATGAGAATTTTATGAAGCATTCTTTCTATTTGAATTTACAGGTAAGACGCCTTTAGCTTAGCAAATTTCCTGCGATGATTTTTCTCACCATCTGAAGAAGGCTAGGACTTGGACAAGTGTGAAAACACATTTTGAAGTAAAAAAATGGCCTTCAGATTTAAGTAAACCAAATGTAGACTGACTCTCACGTGTTTATGGAAGCTTTATTGTTGTGTCAGATTTGTTCAATAAACCTGTGAATAAAAACATTCTATATGTAAGAATAAAAACATGTTGGCCATATTTTAACAGTTCAATAAAAAGGTAGTGCTGAGTTATTTTTATAGATGAATTTTACCAGGGAGAGAGAAACGTATTTCCCCTGAATATCACTTACTCTTTGTCACTCTGTTCTTTGATGTTCTAGATGTTTTGACCTCCAACCAGATGCATCTTCTCATATGCCCATCGGTTTATTTCTGTCGAAGAAATACTTCACTCCTTTCTCTGACACATCACACATGAGGGATTAGAGAGAGTATATTCTTTAGTGTTTTATTCCTTTTTTAATCTATCACCTGAGGAAACTGCACCTAGCACCCAATAAATAAAATATCAAAACTCCACACCTGGTTTAAGTAATCAGATTAAAAGAAGTTAAGTTTCACATTATTTGTATTTAACATATTTTTCTGCGGGGAAAACAGTATTTCATCATAAAAAAATCAAACTGTTTTGTCTGCATGTGTTTCTAATAACAATGGGAACTTTCTTAATGCTTTTGATTAATAATAATAATAAACATTTAATGAGCATTCACTATATGCTTGGAACTGTCATTAGCATAATACTTATATTACTTCATGTAATCATCACAAAAAGCATGCTAGGATTACTGTTTACAAATAATGTAACAGACACAGAGAAGTAAACAACTTGTTAAGATTTGATGACTGTCATCTTCCAAAAGAGACCACCAGAAAACAGTTGATCAATCAAATCTACCTCTGTTAGCCTTACTACCATAAAGAAGAACACTAACTTAACAGTCTTATTGCCTTAGAAGGTCCGGAAAATGATACATACAGGGTTTTGTATCTGGGCTAAAATAGTTTAAGGGACTTTAAAGGGGAAAAACATCACAACTGGGCAACACTTGTAATCTAATACTTTAGAATTGGTTGACACAGCAAATTGGTTTAAGTGGTTTCTTCTTTTTTTTTTTTAAAGATTTTATTTATTTATTTGACAGAGATAGAGACAGCCAGCGAGAGAGGGAACACAAGCAGGGAGAGTGGGAGAGGAAGAAGCAGGCTCATAGTGGAGGCCTGATGTGGGGCTCGATCCCATAACGCCGGGATCACGCCCTGAGCTGAAGGCAGATGCTTAACGACTGCACCACCCAGGTGCCCCTGAGTGGTTTCTTCTTGATCAAGAAATCCCTGGGAAGAAATTTGTTAGTTTCTACTCTCGGTCCTGATAATTAAGCTCTACATACAGAGCTTAACATCATGTGCTTCTTGGAAATAGAAATACAAATGAAAACAGTAATAATAAGATATACGTTCATTACTTTTGCTTGAAATATTTGAGAAATGTTGGGACTTTGGATAACATCAACTTAAAAGGACAAAGAAAATAATTGCTAAATTATCTTTCTAAAAATAATACAAAATATAAAGGCAGTTGGGCTATATGAAATGTAAGTCACAGACCAGAGCTTAAATTATACTAGGAACTTTCATAGACTATCAGCCTAACATTAAACTGTAACTAGTATGTTCTTGGTCTACTAAGAGAACAAGAATTTGGCAATAAACATGCTTCTGCTCAATTTTCACAATATAATTTTTATAATCTACAAAATCTAAACAAACATTTTCAGGCATTTATCTTAGGGGCATTTTTCTTGGAAGAATTTAATTATGGAACCCATTGAAATCGATTTTGTTAAATGTTTCTTTCAAACAAAAAAGCGAATTTAGAAAATGTAAATTGTACTTTGTAAAGTATATAACTGGTACCATTCTTTTCTGTAAGATAGGTCATTGCAGCCTCCAGTCAACTTAACGTGCCCTTGGTCATAGATCAATCAGACTTCAAGTGTGTTCAACCAGTCAAAACTCAGCAATTTTTTGGTTTCTTGCCAATAACAGAACTCTATTTTGAAACCAACCTAGTAACATCAGATACTCTTCTTTATAATCTGATCTACCTCCGAGCTCTCTCTTTACAGCAGGATATACTAGCAGTTATCAACTGTTGGTAAAATCGGGTTAACTTTAGCCTTTCACCTGTACCCAGCCCCATATCATATCTAGTGGTAGCCAGACACTCAATCCCTAAATTATAATCTTCCCACCAGATCTTATTTCTCTTCCTCCGAGCAGCTCCTTCCATGTAGATTCCCCCTGCCTCCACTGTGCCATGTCTAACAAGACATAAAAAGCTTAGCCTTTTCACTTTCATGAGCCTCTGAAAATAAGTCAATCACATAATGGTTGCATGGGATTTATAATACATATTGCACAGAAAAGAAAAATTAAAACGGTTTCTTAGAAATTTCTACTTTCTGAAACTTTCCTTATCTGCATGTACCCAGTTGTAGCTCTCTTCATCTTTCCACAGCAGCAATGTCATATTCCATCATAGACCAATGGTCATCTGTCTTCTTCTGTCATTTTTTCTAATCTCCTCAACACTACCCCTCCCCCACCAAGGAGAAAACAAAACAAGTCATTAAGTTGACGTGCATCACGTTACTTCTTTATCAACCATGTTCTCTGATACTTTCCTGGCAGTTCTCTGTCAGTCAGGCAGTCAGGGTATCAGTTTCTGTCTTAATCACCCATTGAAGAATTTCTGTAAACAAAGAGAGCTCCCTCTCTAGGAGAAATTCTGCAATGCAGTACTTAATATTTACAATACAGGGCTCAGAACACAGATTAATGGACAAGGGGAATTACCCAAATATTTGACCAATATCATAAAAATTTTAACCTGCCCAGAGTGGAAGTTTTAGATGCAAATTAGAATGTTGCAACACAAAAGGTCAAAAGTCCTTTCTTTAGAAAAAGAGATCTTGTCTTGGGGTCGGTCGGGGTTGGAGTGGGCGCGTTTTTAAAACTAGTTCTAGCTATAACTACTATATAGTTAATTCCTTTTCTAGCAATGCCTTTAGATCCCCAAGTGTTTTGTGGTTTCAGCCTGTCGATAACTAATGTCGTGGATTGACCGGCCCTAGTGGTTCTTATTACGATTCTAAGACACTCTCAGCAATCACCAACAGGAAAATTTGAAAGAGACAAGGTTTATTATTTACAGGTTCTAGAAATTATATGGCACACCTGGGCCACAGAGCAAAGTTGTTGGGAGAAAGAGAGAGAGTACAGTCTGGCTCTTTATCTAGTCCTGTTTATTTAGCAGTCATCTTTGAAGTGGGTGCCTCACAAATCAAACCTTAAGTCAGACACTTGCGTTACCAAATAGAAAAACCAACTGTTAGGGCTAACACTACAGCCCAGTCATGCCCCTAATATGGCCAATAATTATATAAAACCAGAATTTTTTTAAGGTGTACAATCTGATGATTTGATACTCACATACATTGTGAAATGATTACCACAATCAAGTTAATTAACTCATCCATCACCTCACGTAGTTGATATTTTTGTTGTTTTGGTGAGAACACTTAAGATCGACTCTCTTAGCAAATCTCAAGTGTACAGTGCAGTACTATTAACTACAGTCACCGTGCTAATGATGTGCTTTTGGGCTCATCCTCTCTCTCCACCTGTTTTGTCACTTTACTCTTCCAATGACAGACCCATTTACTATATAATTTTGGCTTTTTTACTCATTTTGCCTTAAGAGTTTAATTCTAAACTGAAATTAATCTAGTTTTTGTTGTTGTTTGTTTTGTTTTTTGTTTTTGTTTTGTTTTTTTGTTTTTGGGGTTTTTTGTTTTTTTGTTTTTTGATAAGCAACTCATTTGTACCTGGAATGGCCTCTCAATTAATTCCATGAAATGAATGGTCTGATTTTGGAAAATTTCCCAGTAACATTCAGGGACACTGATTGATGGCACACTAAATATTTATTTCTAGATCTCTACATCACATAGCTTTTGGTAAATCACCACTGACCCTATGTTCTCCTTCACAGGCTTCACTTTGGTCTTCTCCTCTTGGTCTATTCTGTTCCTTCTCTGTACATTCATTGGGCAATTTCAGTCTCTTTTATGATTTTGAGTTCCATTTGTGTGCTAATGACTCCCAGATCTGTATCTTCAACCCTTTTAACTTCAGCCTATATACCCAATTGTCTGTTGCAAATATCCAACTAGATTGTTATAGGCACTCATCCTTCATCAGGATTCAAATCAGGCATTAGCTTTTAGAGGGAGCCTTTATTCAACTCTGAAGCTTTGTTAACTGTCCTACTCTGTACGCCTATTGTAGTCCTCCAAACACCTCTATCAATCAAACATTTAGCACACTGAGTCATGATTATTTGTTTTACCTGTTAAAGTTCTTAGTGGACTGTAAGTTCTCTGGGGGCAGGAACTTTATCTATGACAACCTTGCATTTCTAGCATCAGGGAGAGTTTCTGCAACATTTTAAGTGATACTCTAAGTAATTTTTTTTTTTTTAAGAGGTCAGGCCATTCAACAATGGACTAGTTTTCCTTGAAAGGTAATGTGTGTGTTGTAGTAAGTTTTAGGCACATACTTTCCAGGGAAAATGTAGACTTACCTAATTTATGCATCAGATTGACAGTTGGACTATATAACCGTTAAAATCTATTCCATGCCTTAAATTTTTTATAAATCTATGATACTGCAATGCTTTGAAAAGAAATTACAAAAAAGAAGTAAAAGTTAACTTTTTTGGCCATTGCCCAAAGCTTCTAATTAATCATTTTGCCAATGTTAAATTCACTGCTTAATTGCTCAGAAATCAAATTACATTAACACTACCAAAAGCTATTGAAAATTGGCGCAAATACCATTAACAGATGAAGTATCATTTAAATTAAATGCTTCATTTATTTCATTATTTTAAAGTCATCACATGAGTTTAGAGTAAATGAGCACACAACTTACAGCAATTTACTTTTGGCAAGTATTTGGGCCTTCTAGGGACAGGATCTGTGTGCACTCACTCTGACACAATGAAGAGTGACCTCCAATTTGGCTGTATCTTAATATGTTTTTCCATATTGACAAAGTTGGATATTTGATGTACTGGTTGCAACATGAGAAAAATGAATTGGACATATTTTTATGCTATGGCAAAATGCAAGCTCGAATTCGATGACTAGAATTTTAAAAATCATGACTAGATTTCCTCTAAATCAGTCATCTTTTGGAAAAATATTAGTAGGGGAAAGGGTGTGAAAAAATCTGGAGGTGTCTTTGGAATAAATTTGTACAAGTTTATAGTTCATTTGTATTTTAGAGAAGAAAAAAAATAGACCCAGAAATTAAGTGATTTGCAACTTGTTTAAGGTCATTATTATTTTATGACTGTTTCTTTTCTGCTGAATGTTTATTTCTAAAAAGGATTTTGTATAGCTCATGTAGCTACAAAGGAGACCAAGCCTTTTTGGCTTTCTGCATGTATGGTGTGTGTTTGGGTGTGCGTGTTGTGTGGTGTGTGTATGTGTGTTGTGTGTGTGGGTGGGAAAAAGTGAGCATTATGAGGTGGAGATATCAAATGGAAATAGCACAAAATAATAAACCAGGGGATTAGGTGAGATAATCAGAGTCTGACTTTTGTTTGTTCTTACAGTTTAGCTTTTTGTACTTCTCTATCCCTTTCCAGCAACATAAAACATTGGCTCTCAATCACAACACTAGAAGTGTAACAGAGGGAGAAAGCTCCATGCTAAGGGTAGAGAAAGTAAAGAACTAGGCTCTCAAAAACATTTCTAGATTTTCAGATTGTCTCTGAGCTTTATTGTTCCTTGGACATGTAGCCACGTCAACTCTAGAACCATGTTACAAGTTTCTATGTACTTCAAGAGCAATCAGGTAATTGTGACTCAAGATGTAATTTTCTGAAGTTTCTGAGGTTTGAAGCTTGTCCAATGGTGGTTCTGGAACTGACAGACAAATCTAAACCCAGCAAAATTCCACTTAACGAGGGTGAGTACCCAAACTTTCTTGTAAAGTTGCCATCTTTTTCTCAGTCTTCATCTTCTCCTTCTTCAATGTAGAGTTGAACTAATATGAAGTATTAAGTACCTGAGTCACAGGGAAATAGCATTTATCAGAGATTACCGTAGATGATTCATAGAAACTGTTATTTTATAGATTACAACTCTTCTCAAAGTCTCATTCCTTTGTACATGTGCATGTTATATATTTGGATGATATTTTTTTCACTATTGATACTTTATCCATGTTCAACTGACTACATAAAAATATTCCTGAAAAGGTACTTTGTCACTGGAATGCTTAATACTTTATCCCTTTCCACCCACAAACGTACCAGAAATTTAGGTAATCTGAAGAATATGTTTTCTCTATTTAACTGCAAGAAAGGCATATTCTCCCTATTTAATTAATCAAGCTGAGCTCCATTTCAAGGGACTGAATTGTATCATCATGAGGCTTTAATAAATTATAAATCTTTCAATGGTTAAAGGCAACATTTTCCAGGCTTAACATAATGGAATTGGGCTAATTCATTCAGAGCTCCATTTGCTGGGACTGAGCTATGCTTGCCTCCAGGCAAGTGGCATGAATTACTCAAGACATTTCTTATAAAGAAAGTACATGGTAGAATTAGAAATCTCTATTCAAGATCCAGCATGTTTTCGCTCACTCTAGCTCTTTCATAATCACTAATCCAAATTGTCAAATAGAGAATAAATATTGGAGTTAACTTCTCTAGCTGCTAAGAAACATACACTGAAGCAATATCTTTACATATTGAAGGATTGCCTTTAAGACACTATAAAATTGGTTAAAAATTTTCTTTAAAATTCCAGTTAGTTTTTCATGAAGGAAGGTAAATTGGCACTTGATTGGAGTGTGGGACATCCCCCCAAATTATAGAGTGATGCCACAATAATTCACATAGTTTGAGAGTTTAAATCTTCCTCAAAACTTCTGAAACAACCAGGACTTTTGAGTCATAATCAACTCCAATATAATCTAACTGGAATATTTAGCTTCCCATAACTTTCTAAAATGTTAACCGCTACAAAGTCTGTTTGGACTGGATAATTTAATATTTGTATTTCTGACTACCCAAATGAAAACTGGAAATGCCTAACCTGTGGTAGCTTTTGTCATTTTATTTAGGTGCAGATACGAATCATGAGTACAGAGAAAACAATGAGAGCTTACTTAGTCACTGCCTGGCGTCCTCATATTAATGTGGCTTATATTTTCCATTATTGTTCATCAGGAACTAAAGGAGCATCTTGAAATTTCTGTTTACTAAATTTAAATTCTTCTTATGGCATTTAACGGAGAAATTATACCGGTAATTTGAGAATTATTGGAAGATACGCATGTCAAACTCAAGGGCTTAGTAAGTAGTGGTTTATATAAAATCAACATTAAAATATTATGGACAGAATATTAACTAGTATAAGAGAACCATGATTCAACTCAGCTCCATTGCCTTGAAATGTATTCCATGGAATAAATGCCAGTTCTTCAAGAAGATAGGGACCTACATGCCATTTCTTGACATGTCTTTCTCCCTTATCTCCCACATCATTGTTTTTTTGGTTCTGAAAATTCTTTCTTTGCCAGCTTTATTGAGATATAACTGACATGTAACATTATTTAAGTTTAAGGTGTTCAACATATTGTTTGATACAGTTATGTATTGTAAAATGATTACCACTATAGCAAGAATCAGCTAATGTCTCCATCATGCCACATAATTACCATTTCTTTCTTGTGAGGAGAACATATAGGATTTACGCTCTTACCAACATTCAAGCATATAATACAGAATTATTAACTATAATCACCACAGATCCCCAGAACTTATTTATCTAATACAGGATGTTTGTACTTTTAGACTAACATCTCCCCATTCCTCCCCTTTAACTCCTAGCCACCGGTAACCAGCATTCTTGTCTCTATGAGTTCGGCTTTATTACATTCCACATATAAGTGATACTACACAGTATTTGTCTTCCTCTGTCTGGCTTATTTCACTTAGCATAATGCCCTCAAGTTTCATCCATGTTGTCACAAATGGCAGTATTTGTTTTTTTCTCTGAATAATATTCTATTCTATTTTAGAAAATTTATAAATATATTCTTTATCTATTCACCTTCGACAGACAGGTTGTTTTTATATCCTAGTTATTGTGAAAAATGCTGCAATGAATATGAGAGTGCAGATATCTCTTTGAGATATTTCGTTTTCTTTGTATATATGCCCAGAAGTGGGATTGCTGAATCTTATGGTAGTTCTATTTTTAATTTTTTGAGGACATTCCATAATATTTTTCATCATGCCTACACAAATGTATACTCCACCAATAGTGCACAAGAATTTCCTTTTCTCTACGTCTTTGCCAACACTTGTTACCTCTTGTGTTTTTGATGATAGCCATTCTAGCAGGTGTGAAGTGATATTTCATTATGGTTTTGATTTGCATTTCCTGGATGATTAGTGATGTAAAACACCTTTTCATGCACCTGTTGGCCATTTAGGTGTATCCTATGGAAAAATGTCTATTTAGTTCCTCTGTCCATTTGTATGAGGTTTTTTTTTTTTGTATGAGTTCTTTGTATATTTTTTTATTAACTCTTTAACAGATATATCACTTGCAAATATTTACTCCCATTCCATATGGTGCCTTCATTGTGCTGTGTAGAAGCTTGTCAGTTTGATGTAGTCGCATTGGTTTATTTTTGCTCTTTTCCTTTTTCTTTTGGTGTCAAAAAAAAAAAAATAAACTAAACAAAACAAAAAAACATTGCCAAGACTAATGTACAAGAGTTTACTCCCTATGTTTTCTTTTAGGAGTTTTATAGTTTCTGGTCCTACGTTCATATCTTGAATCCCTTTGAGTTAATTTTTGTGTATGGTATAAGGTAGTGGTCCAGTTTCTTTCTTCTGTATGTAGCAATCCAGTTATTTTCAAAAGGCTATCTTTTCCCCACTGAGTATTCTTGTCTTCCTTGTCAAATAGTATTTGAGCAAATACGTAAAGATTTACTTTTGGACTCTCCATTATGCTCAATGTGTCAAAATTTATGCCAGCATCATACTGTTGTGGCTTTGGAATATACTTTGAAATCAGGAAGTGTAATGCCTCCATCTTTGTTCTTTTTTCATAAGATTGCATTGGCTATTTGAGGTCTTTTGTGGTTGTATACAAATTTTAGGATTGCTTTTTCCATTTCTGTGAAAAATGCCATTGGAATTTTGAAAGGGAGGGAATTGAATCTTTAGTTTGCTTTGGTTAGTATGCATCAGTTTCTTCCAGTTTTCTGTAATTATGAATAAAGCTGCCAATGACATTCACAGATAGGTATTACAGTTTCTAATTTTCCTTTCTTGTAATATTCTTTATCTGGTTTTGATACGAGGTTATGTTGGCTTCATCCATTTTACATTTTATATTTCATTATTCATTTGGCTTCATTCATTTTATAATGAATTAGGAAGCGTTCCCTCTGTTTCTATTTTCTGGAAGAAATTGTAGAGAATTGGCATCATGTCTTCCTTCATTGTTTGGTAGAATTCACCAGTAACGAATGCTATATGGTCTTGATAATCTCTTATTTGGAGGCTATAAACTATTTTGATAGTTCATGTGTTCCAATTAGCTTATTTCATGTATATGATCAAGTCTGTGGGCATTACATTATTCATAGTATTTCTTATTCTCATGCAGTCCATTGTAAAAGGACATTGAATTATCCCTTTTTTCATTTATGATATGAGTAATTTTGTTCTACTCTCATTTTTCTTGGTTAGCCTACCTAAAAGTTGATCAATTTTATTGATGTTTTCAAATAACCAGTATTTGGTTTCATTGATTTTCTCTATTGTTTTCCTCTTTTCAATTTCACTGATTTCTGTTCTAATTTTTATTTTTATTTATTTTTCATTTTCATTCATTTGCTCTTTTTCTCTAATTTTCTAATGTGGAAATTTTGGTTATTGATTTTAGATTTTTTCATTTTTGATATGTGTATTTAATACTATAAATTTCTTTTTGCACACTCCTCTTAATTTGTACCACCAATTTTGATTATTCATATTGTAATTTTAGTTGATTAGCTCCTTTGAGACTTCTTTTATCCATAGGTTTAGTTTATACAAATGTTGTTTATTTTCCAAGTAATTTGGGATTTCCCAGCTATACTTCTGTTATTGATTTAAAGTCTAATACCACTGTGGTCTGAGAACCTACTTTGTATTATTTCTGTTCTTTTAAATTTGTAAATGTGTTTTTTATGGCCCAGAATATGATTTATCTTGGTGAAGTTTTCATAGAAGCTACAGAAAAATGTGTGTTTTGCTTTAGTTGGTTGGAGAATTCCATACATGGCAATTATATAAACTGTATTGTCATTCCTGGTTAAGTCATGTTTATGCTTATTGAATTGCTGCCTACTTGATCTAACAATTAACAATAGTAGATTTGTTTGCTTCTCATTGGAGATCTATCAGTTTTTGTCTCATGTATTTTTACTGTTTTTAGGTGCATATATGTTATGGATTTTTATACCTCTTTGAGGATCGAACCCTTTAAGTGGTATCCTTCTTTATCTGTTACAATTTTACCTATTCTGAATTAACTTTGTCTGAAGTTAATATAGCTATTCCACCAGCTTTTGATTACAGTTAGCATGGTACATCTTTTGCCATCCCTTTACTTCTATATCAGAGGCTTTATATTTAAATTAGGTTTCTTGTAGACAACATATGATTGGGCCTTTTTAAAAAAAATGTATTCTGAGAAAATTTGTCTTTTAATTGATGTATTAAGGCTATTCACATTTAGATCATTATTAGTATATTTGAATTAATATTAACCATGTCTGTAACTCTTTCTAGTTGTTGCCAGAGTCTTCTTTTCCTGCTTTCTCTGGTTTAACTGAGTATTTTATATGATTCCATTTTATCTCCTCTTTTAGCATTTCAGTTATATTCCTTTAAAAAAACAGTGGTTGCCCTAGAGTTTACCATATGCATTTTAAAACAATCAAATTCCATCTTCAGAGAATGCTATTCCACTTCATGCATAGTACAGTGCCTTATAACAGCGTATTTCCAATTCCTCCCCCATCCCTTGTGATATTGCTGTCATGCTTTTTATTTGTTCACGTGCTATAATTACTTAATACATTGTGTCCAAACTCCACCTTGTTTTCAGTGAAGCCAAATTGTATGGTGAATAAATGGCACTAACTGAGGCATCACCAGTTCAAATCTGTTTATGACACTTTGCATGTGACCTAGATCTGTTATATCCCTTCCAGCTTTCTGAGTTTTTCTCACAGGCCAGATGAATCCAAGGCTATATGTGTAAGAGCCCTACTTACACTTCAAGCCATGAAACTAAAGAACAGTGTTAGAATGACAGAATATCATACTCTGATTTTTGAGACTATGGAACCAAAATTCCATGTAGCACAGATTAACCTCTAAATGAGAGATTTTACCAAGAAGGCCTTATCATGGAACAAAATCTAATTATCAGCTATTTGTCGATCAAAGAAAGAAAGATGTCTGAGCTTCCCCAAGGAGGAATAGAAAAATCTGCTGCTATAAACCATGCCCTTTCATGAAATAGAGTTCATGTAATATGTTTTGGCATCCTTTAACAAACAAACAAGCAAGCAAACACAAGATTTCCATAGAGAAATGTAGCAGCATTGTTTGAAATTATATATCTAAGTATCAAAATTAAATGAAATATGAAGGGAATTGAAGGTTGTTTTCCCAGACATGGAGACATAGAAGTGGGTGTTTTACTTATAACGTTGCAGTGAATTCTCGCAATGTCATGCTTTAATATGCATTACTATCTCCATTTTACAGATTGAAACTAAATTTAAGGATTATTATGTGTAGGAAAGTTAACTTCTCTGTTGAAGAACTGGGATTAAAATTCAATTTTGTCAATTTTAAAAGCCTTCTTTGGAACTATAGTTATGGGAAATTCTGAGGTTTATAGTTGAATAAATACATATTTCACTTTAAATATCATTGAGACTTTAAATATCAATTTTAACTTTCAGATCAACCAGAACTTATATTAAATAAATCCCATGTGCTAAGGGACATATATACCATAATAGCCATTTTGGGTTTACAAATGGTAAGGCATTATAGAAGTCGTGGAAATTGAGGGCAGGGAATATAATTGAGGAAGTAATAAGACAATTTAAAAATCTTTAGAATGTAGGTGTGAACCTCATGCCAGGAAGGAGGAAGACACATTGGCATGCTAGTACATTAAATGTCAAGGCAATGATGAACAGTCTATTTCTTAGACAATGTGCATCTCTGACTATTAATCAAACAATTAGGCATGTTCAAGAATAAAATCTGGGGTTCCTGGGTGGCTCAGTTGGTTAAGGGGCAGGCTCTTAATTTTGGCTCTGGCCATGATCTGAGGGTCGTGGTATGGAGTTGAACCCTGCATCCCACTCCATACTCAGTGGGGAGTCTCCTTCTCTCTCTTTCTGCCCCTTCCTTCCCTCCCAAATAAATAAATAAATCTTAAAAAAGAAAAGAATAAGATCTATATGCGATATGGATTAGTATCTCAGACCTATGTGGATTTGAACTAAAGTGACAAAGCTATTTAAAAGCCCAGGGTACTCCAATGACAACTTCTTAAGTTGATCTGGAATTTGATTCCTTTGTAGGTATATACAAACACAACTTTCACTTCATGTATGCTTTTTATATAACTAATGTAAATTATATAATCATCTTTAACAGTATAACTGCCAGGCACTATACAAATATTTAAAAATAATTGTACTTTAATTGAGCTTAAATTGAAAGCCATATGCCTTTGATTAAACCACACTTAAGCCAGACTGCTAAGTGATAGTATATGAAAATGTGCTTGATACTTACTCTAGAGTTATAAATGATCACCTAGTTTTATTTTGTTTGCTGGCATTTCAATCCTTGTGTACATATACACACACTTTCAAGAACTATAAATGAGAAGCCACAAATTAGTGATACGCAGCTACAACATAAATTATTTTTATTATAAGCTATTACTGGAAAAAAAATAAATTTTATGACACATTTCTGTCACTAATATGAATGTTAAAGAGTTGAAAATGTATGTGTTAGGGAGCACCCTCAGCTAGATCGTGAAACAATGGATTCTAACAGCTTTGAAGGAGCTATTAGAGTGGATTGTATCAAAAATATGCATTCTAAAAAGTCTCTAAACATGTATTTATATAATTGGAGTTATTATGTTTTATTATATCAATTATCCATGTACTAAAAAGAAAGAATCAACAGCTTACAACACTCTCATTAGAGACACTGGCAGTTACAAGCAAGCAGCCCAATCTTGAGATTTTGAGGAGGTTAAGGAAAAACAATTCAGACGTTCTTGTGAAGATCTCCATAATATCCCTAAACACAGCTTCTACTTGGGAATAAAAATACAGTGCACATGTGTGACGATGATCAAATAAGAATTACAAGCTGTTTCATAATAAAAATAAATTAAATGGGGGGGGTGAATTTGAGCTTTTAGAGACACCAACAATAAATGTTTCTCTGATTTCATGTAACTAACATCTATATATGAAGGCACAGAGGAGGCATCATTCTATATGATATAGGTGAGATTTAAAGAATAATGGATAGCCTTTGTCATTAAATGATACTGTTACTATCGTTGTTCTTGTTTAGTGTATTTATTCTATGTTGGGGGGAAAGGAGTTCAATACAGAAAATATTAATTAACTATATAGAGCAAAAGCACGATGCATGTATTGCAGGCTTAATTGCCAAATGATTGGTAAATCATAAGAGCTACCACTTCAGAGAATGTGCAAATACATCTTTAAGCGTTAGATAGATCTTGTCCATTTTCGTTCAATGTCAGTTTCCAGAGCATTTCAACGTAAAGAGAATTTTCATCTGCAGAGACAGAGGACAAATATAACACTAGTTTAGGAAACAGTTTACGAACTAGTAGGCCAAATTATTATAATATATCCCACTTGGCTAAAGATGATAATGGTGTAGTAAATACTGTCTCTTTTTCCATCTTTCTCTAGAGAGAGAGACCTTAAAGAAACAATTTAATACTTGTTTCAACAAACACGTAAGAAATTTTTATTATTTCCCTTTCAGTCAGGGATGGTTGATATGCACAAGAGGGTTTAAAGACTACCTCAAATTGCTGCTGTAGAAATAACGAGTATAGCCTAGATAACTTCATTTATCCCATGTAATATTCTTAGGCATTTTTGTCCCCTGTTTGATTTTCAGACACTGAAGTTTCTTCTAATGCAACATAAAAATATGCTAAAACATAGTTCCTGGTAAAAAACAGATTAAGGAAAACATGTTCTATGCTAATAACAATATGATCATGACCACTTTCCCAACCACCATATATTTGACTTTTATTAATTTCCTTATCTAGCCCACTGATTCAATATTTACCATTAGCAAGTTATCATGAAAATTAGAACTATGTAGGAATGTCTGCAATTCAGTATTGAGAAAAGAAAAAAATCAACAGGGTAAATATGTCCCCTACCACCATTCAATCAACTGTGTAAAGAAAAAATGTAAATAATGTACATAATGTTAGTATAAGTTTAGCTGAAGGTTTGCTTTGACAAATATTAAAACCCTGTAGAATTTACTTCGATAACAGTTTTTGCATTTTTATATTTTTTAATTTAACAAAATAATAACCCTGTTAAATACAAGTAAGTGTTTATTAAGTGATGATTATATGTGAGGCACTATGCTAAAGACTTTATAGGAAATAACCTTTTTACTATCAGAGTAATACCTAGAAGAAAATAGAGGAGTTCATAGATGTAACAAACCTTAAATATATTGCTGGGAAGTAATAGACAATTTTATTTGATGAAGAAAAATGTAATTAATCTCAATTTTATTACTCTGCTTATACATGTACGTTCACTCTGCCCCGAATGTCCCTCAATCCCATTCTACCTTCAAATCTGCTTATAAAGGTCTTATCTATAATTCAAGATAGGTTCAAACTACAGTTTCCCTGAGAAGTCTTTCTAGGTCCCTTTACTCAGAAGCATCTCCACCACTCCAAACTTCTACAACATGGAGGGAATAGAGTTTTGTTGAGCATTTATTACACTGTACCCTATTATTAAGTTATGCATACAAGTATTTATTTACCCTAATTGGATTATGGATGCTGAGAGGTCAGGCATTATGATCCTGTTAATGTTGAATACTGCACGGACCCTACTAAAATGAGTATTTGCAACATATACGTCATACTCTTACCTCCATAAATATGGTCTACTTATCTTAGAGTTTAATAAAATTTAAATTGCAACTTCACAATAACATGTAAAACAATAAAAATTCATGCACTATAGAAAAATATAATGGTTCTATTCTAATAAGTTAAAGAAAAAATAATACTAGGTACCATGATAAATAATAGTGTTGTTTAAGCGCCATGTTAGTATAAGTCAGATTTATTAAATTGAAAAAAATATTCATTTTTATTCCCCCCCTAATATTTGGAAAAAGATCGTCAACAACCTTGTATGATATTTACTCCAATAATAATTCAGATAATGGCTTTAGTTTTATTTTTTGTGTGTACATGTTCCATTAATTGAAAAATCATTCAAAGAGAAAAGTATGAGTATTAGCAGGAAAGATTTTGAAAATGTCCAGCATGTAAACTATCCATTTCAAAGTAATTACACAAAGGTTATATATGGGAAGAGGTCTCATGGAAGATGGTGGATTGAAATTTCATAAAAACCGTGACCGAAAATTTAATATATTTATTTCTTGTGTTTATCTAGATATAGGCCACTTTTGAAAGCAGTGATTTAGTAGATTCCACTTCATTTCTGATAAATACTAGGAAAAGACCAGAAATAATAGAAAGGCCCTCAAATACCTAAATGCCACATTTTCGCAAAAAGCAAATGGAACTGGTTATTTGTGAAATTATTTCTGACATTTGTAACAAGTCTTGCTGTTTGGATTGTTTTTATTAAAGCATTTGCACTTTCTTCATGAAACAAAATTTGGTACCTGAGAAACTTTTTATAATCATTATCTCTTGAAAGCTGAAGAAGACAGCATGTCCATACCACAGCTCTCCTTCTCTTCTTTTTATAACTACTGCAAAGAAAGGGCATATATTTGAGAGACAAAACCAAAGAGATGAAGAATATGCCATTTTGTTGTTGTTGACGATGATGATGATTTTGAAGATGGCAAATGAATGTACTGAGGTGTTTGCATTTTTTAAATATTCCAGCCAGATTATTTTCATGTAACTTTCCATATTAAAATTATAAAGTTGAACATATTGCCAACCCCAAAATAGTTGTGTGGCTCACAACAGACACTAAATGCAGAAACAAATGTCTTAAGGGTTGAAAGGGCTGTCTCAATAACTGACATACGGCTAGCTCACTCCTGAAGTTGTTCATCTGACTGGCGAAGCAGGTCACAGGATGCAATTCAACTATTATACTCACATCACCTTCCTGTAATTAAATTATTGGTAGTAGGTGCTTCTTTCCTTATAGTAAATTAATTTAAAAGCATATTGTATTTACTTACCAAGGTTATTATTTACCTCTAAAACATTATCTTCTATACAATTTAAGGAAGCAACAATTTTAGACTCAATATAGTGCCATGAATGTAGAAGGTGGAGAACAACTTCTCTTAAAATCATATGGACAGTTTTCTTCAAATTTCTGTAAGATGTCTGTTTTTATCTTTCAGGTGGAGGGAGTTTTTATATATTATCCCAATGATGGGTCGAAATTTTAAATGAATTAAAAGCTGACATAAGATCTACTGTTTGAAACAAAATGGCATAACTGAAAGATGACTGTGAGAGTGCCTCAGATAATTCCACCAAGAACTTTGAATTCCAGAATAGCCAAGAGATCTTGCGTGAGAAGAGCTGCCTCTTCCATGATGGGTAAAGGGGGCTCAATGCAGTGATTATTTGGATGCACACTATTGGTAAAAACTTAGGAAAAGAATGAAAATTCAGAGGAGCCAACATTTGTTAAGTATCTATTCTGTACTAGCATTGGATAGTCACCTTAAAGAGCTGTAAGTCTGATGCAAAAGGAAGCTACTGTTATTCCAATATGGCGAGTGCAATGACTGAGGAGGGCTTCAGGAGTAACAGGAGCACCAGGCAGGGGAGAGGGAGAACCCCACTGCAGGAGGGAAGAGGCAGCCTAGTGAAAACTAGATTTTCGGTACAGTTTTTTATTGCATATTTGAATTTCAAAAAAAGATGGATTTCTTGGTGTCTAATTTAAGAAGTAAAGACAAATATTGTCTTATTTGTCATTTCAAGGAATTCTTCAACATTTGAAGAGATTATAAACCAGGTGGAAAAAACTTCTGCAGAATATAAAAATCAAATATTCCATCTTAACTAATTGCTTTCTAAAATCTTTATGTCTTCTCTGCATCTGCCTTTGTCACACAGACAACATTTTTCAACCATAAGCGAAACTCTGGAACATTTGCTAATGTTCTTAGACTCAAAGGAGATGGGACATCTGGCTCTCGTTTTGGCCCAGATGGGCTTCATTTATTGCAGCCATTTAAATTTCACTTCCTTCCTGACCTGGGTGAAATCAGTCTTTTATAGTGGCCCCACTTTGAAAATGCATGCTATTTGATTCTCGGGTTTTTTCTCTTCTAATTGCTTAAATGGTATAATTCATTTGGGGTTTTTTTGTTTGGGTGTGTGTGTGTGTGAGTGTGTGTGTGTGTTTTAACTCAGATATACCACTTATTATTTTGGTGATGAATATCTTCTATAATTACTGATTTAAAAACATAAATCTCAAATTTTTAGGTAGATTTATTCTGGAAAAGATATACTAGGACAGCAGATAAAAAATTTTATATGTTTAAGAAATATCATATAAAGCTCATATTTTATTAGTCCAAAAATAGACTTAAATAATGGGTAAAAAATTCATAGAGGCTGTTATTCTCCTTCTTATATTGTGATTTCTATTATTAGTTAGTATAACGTTTGTTAAACA
The DNA here is from genome assembly GCF_002007445.2 of Ailuropoda melanoleuca. Classification (NCBI taxonomy): domain Eukaryota; kingdom Metazoa; phylum Chordata; class Mammalia; order Carnivora; family Ursidae; genus Ailuropoda; species Ailuropoda melanoleuca. The sequence goes on along the minus strand of NC_048223.1, from coordinate 70,282,252 downwards.
CAATCAATCGAACTCTTCCCTAGTCCAAACCCATACCCCTATGCATGAGCCAATTACCTCTGAAGGTTTTCTTTTTTATTCTCCTGGTAATGCCACTGGATCTCTAATGAATATGACTCTTTTGATTTACATATTGAAGATATTCACATATTTAAGATGTTTATATATTTAGGCAATATATACAAATTATCTCAAATAAAAGCATCATCACTTATACACCTGACCACAAAAATATATACATATATGGTTGAATCACATGAAATTACCATTTTCATTGAAAGTTGTGTTCAATATATGGCTGATATATAAGGTAATTTATGTATATTATTTAATTTAACCCTTAAAAAAAACTATTAGGGTAGATATTTAACAAATTTCTCCTTTAAGGAAATGATAATACAGAGAACATAACTTGGCCAAATTGCAATAATTAAATAGTAGGATTTAATTTCTGTCATTTTGACTCAAGATTGTATGCTTTTAAATACTGCAATGTATACATTCCATGTACTGGCTATATTAATATATTTAAATTAAAAACTCAGAATCTCTTTACCTAATTCCAAATATTTTAAATAATCTTTCTTGATTTTCTATGTAAGAGGAGGAATTCTCATTACTTCCTTCTATGTCTCTCCTACTTTCCAATCTCAAGATTTATCAAATCATTATTTTTACTTTGTCAAGATATATATGCTATACATTAGTTAATTGTCTTCTATATTTTATGTATAATGATTTAAAATGGAAAACAGTAAGTATTTGTAAGCCAATGATTATACAAATACATTAGACTCAGATAGAATAACTGAGTCTATAAAAATAATTCAATCCACTGTTGCCTAACCAGTGCTGCTCCAAGGGTAATATTACAGGAAACAAAATTTTACTGGGAAAGATTCTACTTCTGACAAAGATGGAGTGACAGTGTTCAGATTTACCTTCCTGCCTAAAACTGCAAAAACTGGATAGAATGTATGAAATTATTTTCAAGACACTGGATATCAGACGATGAAGGATAGTGAATCCTGGGAGCTGGGAAGCAAATGTGGTAAGCCTTGCAAGACTCTTTAGGAATCATTGCAGTGAGGGAGAATCCAGGAGGGACCTGGCACATTCCCTGAGCTGAAAAGAGAAAATTGAGAGTCTGTGAAGACCAACCCAGGTAGAATTCACAAGACAGAGTAGCAGAGAGGGGAAATCTGCACAGAATAAGAATTCTAGCAAAGTGTAGCAGGTCCCCTTTCAGTATTCAGCTTAGCACTCATCAGTGCATTTGTAGGAGGAAACTACTTGAGACTAGGAAAGAACCACTCAAAGTATCAGCATTCATGCAGGGCTGGGAAGAGTGATTGTTCTTACCAGCCAGACTGGAAAGCCTCATGATTTATGGCATTGGTAGAGCACACAGAACGGTCTTGCCTCTGTAGTGGGGAATAATGAGCCTGAGATTTAACCCTGCTATGGCCTGGCCTAAGTTAGAAATCTTAAAAGAGTAACCCACAGGATCAAATTGTTTCCAAGGATCTTAGAGTCAAACGAAATAATTCCTCACCTTAACAAAAGAGAAAAAATATATGTTATCATCTAAATAGATACATAAAATACTCCTTTTTAAAAAATAACCTTCAACACAGTAAAAATATTTTTGGTATATTTATACAATGCAATAATGGCATAGAAATAAAAGACAAATTCGGCTGTACATAAAAACATGAAAGCAGAATGTTGAGTGAAACCATATACAAAGATTATATATATTTGATATCATTTATAAAAATTCAAAAAGCAGACAAAATTTATCTATGATAATAAGAATTAGAAGGACAGTTGCCTCTGGAAGAATGGATTGACTTAAAGGGGGCACAGGGCAACTGCTGGGGTAATTTAGGAAATATTTATGTTGAAATGGGCAATGGTTATATCTAAAAAATTGTCAAAATTATACTTTAGATATGGTGATTTTGTCATATGAAAATTATATATTAATAACATACTGAAAATAAAAATGAAAAAAAAATGCTGTTCTTACACACCTGTATTTCTTTTACTTTTCCATGTCATTTTCCTGCTTTAATCATCTCCAACTTTTTTCTTTGCTCTTCTTTCCAGATTTGTTTCTGGTGTGATATCAGGAAATCTTAACTTTACCTGCCCATTTATTTTCATGCTCCTGAAACACCCATAATATCAACCTTTTATCACTATGCACTGGATTATTTGTTGTTAATTTGGTAATATCATTATCCCTTTCCAAATTCCCTACTACACTATAAAGGAGATAAGGACTACAATTCCCAGAATTCTCTCCAATGTTTCCAAGTTAAAGTTGGTCAGTGAAAGGAACTCACTTGATATTTGGAAACTGAAATAGAAAGGGAGCCCATAATTTTCAAGAGCATTTGCAGGACAAATGTGAGTTTTATATATTTTAGGTGTGCTTCCTGAGTAGTACACACATTGGTACCTCAACCTGAGATAGTGGGAGCCATCCAATGACATCCCTTGAAAATTATCCACTTGAGTCTTTGAGATGATTCTAATGTGCAGTCCAGGTGAAAACCATAAATATACAATGTGGAAATTGAAATTTTCTGACAGACTAAATTGTCTTTTATGCTATGAGCTCCAATTATTAGTGGCAAGTGATTTGGCCCTCACATCTTCTTTCCAATGGTTGTGAAACCTCTATTAAAACATTTTATACTTGGAATTCATACAGGGCACTTTTTGGGTCCTGAATGACCCCTCATTCCCACACTTAACACACTTTTTGAAAATTATCTCTTTGTACGTTCAACTCCCATACTAAACTTTGTTGCTGTACTCACACCATTGTGATTCCACCAACACTTGACCATTATGATGGTTGAAATCTAATTGAATTCTAGTTGAATCTACAGTCTCAGAGAAATAAAACAGATTGGCTAAAGTTTATGAATTTGGATATCCAGTAGCATGGGACTTGAGTAAAGTGATCCGGAAGTGAAGTTTTGGTTACACTTGAGAGCTTGCACCCCTTCCTGAAACATGAGACCGCAGAAGGATATCGACTTCTGCACTCTGTGCATTCTCCCTCCCGCACAACACATCCCATAGCCAATGGAAGCTGATGTGCCACATGGCACTGGGATAAACTTCTGCTTTCTGTGCTCTCTGCCTCTTTTAGGAGGAGCAGCAAAAACTGAGTATCTAAATGGCCTCCCAGCCTACTCTTTCCTATGCTCTATTAAGAAAATTTCATTTTCATATCCTAGAGGTATCGTCTACCCTTCCTGCACATTAGAATCATCTAAGGATTTTGAAAAACTGTCCAAGCCCCATGCTCCATCCCTATGAGTTATTTGATCTGGGATGTGACTTGTGTACTGCTAGTTCAAAAGTTTCCCAGAATATCTAACATGCAGACACGATTGAGAACCATTGTCTTAAAGGAAGAGGGTATCTAAAAGAGCTTCTGTTTTTAAAACTGTTTATTAAGAAAATTTCAAATTCACCTAAAATTAGAGAAAAAAATGAAAATAAACTCCTATATAATAGCAACAAGATTTAGAAATTATAACTTTGCCATTTAAAAACATGAGATATAGATAACATGATATTTATTTTTTAATTTTTGACATAATATTTATTAGTTTCAGGTGTACAACATAACAATTTGGTATTTGTCTGTATTGTACAATTATTACTACAATAAATCTAGTTAACATCCATCACATACTCAGTTACAATTTTTTGTCTTGTGATGAGAACTTTTAAAATTTCCTCTCTTAACAACTTTCAAATAGGCAGTACAGTATTATTAACTATAGTTACAATGCTGTACATTACATCCCTTTGACTTAGCTACATTACAACTGGAAGTTTGTATCTTCTGACTCCCTAGTCCACCCTCCCCCAACCTCTGGCCTCCACTGATCTGTTCTCTGTATCTATGAGTGCGTTTGTTTGTTGTGTGTTTACTTAGATTCCACCTATTAAGTGAAATCATATGGTATTTATCTTTCTCTGTCTGACTTATTCAACTTAGCAGAATGCCTCCATGTCCATCATGTTGTAAATTCTGTCATTTTTGCTCAGTGTTTTTCACGAAGGATCCTAAAGTCTATATGTAGTTCCATTGTTACTTTAGTATGCACCACAAATATGTTAGCATTTTATGCCTCCTATAACCACAATATCATTTTCATATCTCCAAATTACAACAGTCCCTTAGTATCTACATTCAGTTCATATTTAAATTTTCTCAGTTGTCCCTGAAAGGTCCTTTCACACTAAATTGTTGAATATTAGGTCTTTTAAATCTTTTTTAAACTAAAACAATACTCCCATTCCTTTATGTTTTATGTCATGAAGTTGTTCAGAGAAAATGGTCCATTTCCTTTTTGGATGTATCTAATGAGTCCGGTTAGTGTCTTTTACATATCCCTCTATCCTCCACACTTCTTTTATTTTTATTTTTTATTATTATGTTCAGTTAGCTAATATATATAGTACATCATTAGTTTTTGCTGTAGTGTCCAATGGTTCATTAGTTGTGTATAACACCCAGTGCTCATCACAAGTGTCCTCCTTATTACCCATCACCTGGTTACACCGTCCCCCTCCCACCCCTTCTGTAACTCACAATTTGTTTCCTGGAGTCCAGTCTCTCATGGTTTATCTCCCTCTCTGATTTCTTCCCATTCAGATTTCCCTCCCTTCCCCTGTGGTCCTATGTACTATTCCTTCTGTTGCACATATGCATGAAACCATATGATAATTGTCTTTCTCTGCTTGACTTATTTCATTTAGCATAATCCCCTCTACCTCCAACCATGACAATGCAAATGGTAGGTATTCATCTTTTCTGATGGCTGAGTAATATTCTATTGTATATATGAACTACATCTTCTTTACCCATTCATCTGTTGAAGGGCATCTCGGCTCCTTCCACAGTTTGGCTATTGTGGACATTGCTGCTATGAAAGTTGGGGTGCATGTGCCCCTTCTTTTCACGACATCTGTATCTTTGGTGTAAATACCTAGTAGTGCAGTTCTTGGGTTGTAAGGTAGCTCTATTTTTAACGTCTTAAGGAAACTCCATACTGTTTCCAGACTGTCTGTCCTTTACAATGAAAAATTTAGACCTATGGACTAGACTAAAATCAGATTTAAAAGTTAAGCAAGAATATATTAATGATAAAGCTGTGCATTACAAATTATATCCCATTAGCATACACATATGTCTTATTTATCTTTCTATTGGTTGGATAAAATTAATTTGGGTGTTCAAGTGGTTATACATTACAAAGCTTATACATTATCCATTACAAAGATTTATATTACTCTGATGACACTTTGGCCACTGTAAATATTCAATTCCTAATCAATTTTTAATATAATGGTGTTAGCTTGAATACATTATCTAGTAAGAACAGTCAAGTGGTGAATTTTAAAAAAAGTCTTTCAGTGTATATTTATTAGATGGCATTTATTTATAAAGAAGAGCTTTTCTTTATCACTCATGGTTATGTGGTTACCTTGAAATATATACTAGAAAGGGCAGAGGAAATAGTCAACTTCCAGATTAAAAACTTGATGCAATCACTACCTCCAAAAAGAATTCAGAGTTTTTTGACCTATTTATTGTTTTATTTCAAACAATCTTAAAACTAAAATGAATAATGGAAATTGAATCATTTTTAACTAGTAGGATCTGAATTTTGAAAAAAAAAAAAAAAAAGAAAGGGTAAGCAGAGGTTCCTATGCATTCCTTAGCCTAGACTTCTTGCAAGGATGGTAAGTATTTTCCATTTCCCAGAAACTTACAGGAATTTCTGCTAAATGTAATAATACAATGACTTAATTTAAAAAGAGAAGGACAATGCAGAAATACCATTCTGATAAGAAAAAGCACATCCTGGAAGAAACTAGAGAGGAGCCATTTTAGGAACCTGGGGTCAGCAGGGGGGAGACATCATTAAAATTGAAAGAATAACAAAAATAATAAAATTGGGATAAAAATAATGATTGCACTTATTGCAACACATACATTGTGTGAAACCATATAATTTACTAAAATATTTATAGAAGAAATAATATGATGCTTGGGATTTTCTTCAAAATAATTCAGTAGTGGGAGGGTACATAATATTGGAGGTGACACAAGATTGTACTTATATTGGTATTGGTGAAGTGAACAGTACAAGAGGTTTTGTTAGACTATTCTCTTTACTTTTCTGTATTTAATCTTTTTCATTAAACATCTGTGAATTCATAATGATTTTCAATATATGGATGGTCAAATAAAGTGTATACGTCATTTGAGGTAGTTATTTATTAGGGATCTGATTTTTGATCTAATTTTTAAATATTTAGAAGGTTTTTAAAACTGCAAAACAATGGTTCATTTCTATGGAAAATCATTAAAATTTCTGGCAGGGTATTAAAATCTCTATCACTATTTTTTCTCCTCTTTGAGAAATACAGATAAAATGGTATCTCTTTCAGCAATTTAATGGAGTGACTGATTCAATCTGAAGGCAGACCTGGAAGCAGTAATCCTACTTCGTCTAATCGACAGGAATATCTCATAATTATTAATGCTTTTAAACTTAGGCTTACACAAAACAAAGTGTCAAAGTTACAAGCCTCATATCAATGATCCATCTTGTTCAGAAGAGAATTTTGAAATATGAGATCAAAGGATAGACATAAATGTGCTATTGAGTAGAATATATGAAGACCCACTGTTGGTGAGGTGAGACCTGGGTTCTAGTTCAGGTTGTTTCAAGAGCAAACTCATTGAATGGCCTTGTGCATTCAGAATGTAAAATTGAATTCTGTGTATAGAGTATCTTCCTTTCTACAAGTGATGATAGGATAAAGAGATGCGCGTTAGCATCACACTTCATTAACCAAAGAATAATCAGAAAATTCTGTATTCAGTTTTATTTCTTAAAACAGCTGAACTGTGTTTTTAAACATAAAATGGTAAATAATATAGGTAAATTTTCAGAGAAATAATGTTAAAGCATAGCAGAGATGACCTATTGCTTGACTCTTTTCTAATCATCAATCTGTGTTTTTTATTCTTAGTAATTAATTCAGTGTTCCCAATAGTTTATTCCATGAAATCAGAGCTCCATTAGAGCCGCTGGATAAATGCAGGGGTAGGATCCTTTGGTTAAAGAAGTTTGGAAAACATACGCATTCTTTTGAAAACTTACAAAAAATCTTTACATGTGTGAGAAGATGTTGAGAAAGACTTTGCTAACCTTCATTTAATTCAACATTTCCCAAATATATCTAACTACAAAACTCTGTAGTTATATTTTACCTATTGTGGAACTCTCATGAAATTAGAATTGTTTTTTCTTCTAAATAATACAGATTTGTTATGCAAGCACTATCTGACAGGCACTGTACTAGGCTCAGGAATTACAAAGGTGAAGTTGTGTACAACCACTGCCATTATCATGTGTAGAGTCTTGTGGGTAAATGAATCTTGTATCTTCTCTATCTATGGCTCTTACATAATACCCTTATGTTTTTGTTTCTCAACCTGTGGGTTGAAATATATAAAAGGTATTTCTAAATCATCTGGGGATATTTGCCAAGGTGCGTGCATTTATTCCTCCCACCTCCAATGTTCTTTTTCCCAATATTCAAATATATTTTCAAGAAGGAAAAAAAATGTGCATTTAAATAATACCTATTTGGATTCTAAAACAGATCTTCTCATTTATAGCTACTGTCCTACTTGCCAGAAACCCTTCAACTCACCCAAAATGCCAGTATTCTAAATGTTAAACCAGGAGTCATCTATCTTTTCCCCCTACTTTTTTTTTTTTTTTACCATCATAAGGTATAGTCTTTGTTTTAATCCCTCTTTGATAGTGATAATTGGTGGTCATGAGTTTTAATCAGATAGGAGAATTCCTCCTTATGGTTAGCTATTAAATCTCACTGCCAGTAAGTAAAACACCCTACTAAGAAATGTGAATGGCTACTCTGTAGAACACATAATAGAAATGTAAAGAAGCTTAAGTCAGGGAAACACCTCTTGAAAAGCCTGAGTGCTTTGCTTATGAACAGAGTGAACGACATTCATTCAATGGAGTACAAATGGCATCCAAGAATGAAGTAAGAATCATGGAGCAGGAGTTCTCTGTGGGCAACGATGGGCCACTTCTTGCAGTGAGTAGGGCTTCTAAAATGACAGAACAGAAGAAATAAAGTCACAGGAGATAGATAGACATTTAGAATAAAGCTATAGTTACAATATACTTGGCTAGATCACAACATTATAGCAGAAAAATCGGGCAAGGTAATTTGGGATTAGATTGTAGAAAGAAAGGTCAACAATGTCAAAGGCAGAATTAAAGTTAAGGCCCAAAAGGAGAAACACCATGAATTTTCCCATTTTTTCTCCTTTTGTTAGTACTTCATTTATTATTGCCAAATCCCTTGGCCTAAACTTGCAAAATCCTTCATGATCTCTACCTGGAAAAACAAATACCATTTGAAGCCCCAGAATCCACATAAAAAGTACTTATTATTCTGAGAAATAAATTGTATGGTGTATTTATAGTACCATAATTATAAAACAATAATTTTTCTGTACTCTTGTCGTGAGTATATATTTATCAAACTTACTTTTTTTCCTTCAGAAATATTCCTTTTTAGTAATGATGGCTAGAAACTGTAGACAGCTGTCATCTGCTCATGAGTGAGCTGATTGCCTGGGTTGCCACTTTTTGATAGGTTGTGGATAAGTAGATACAGACAGCAATCCTTCAGCTTAGCCTTCTACCATTATTCCAGAAAAACCTCCAATTCATCTCCCTGTTACAACAGCAACAGCATCTTTTAGAATATATTTGCATATAACTCAGTTGATGGGCTCTGAGAGGTGCATGAGCAAGCCTACAGCAGGGTGTGAGGGGTTTACAAGTGATCTCTCTTTAGCCTTAAATACGGAATGTCCGAAAAAGTTTCAATGTCAGAAAAAATCTAGAAGCATCTGTTTTGTACTGATCTTGTAGCTGGAGAAGCTCAGATGACAAGACTGTCAACTTGTCAGTTTTATGTGTACAAAAGAAATTTCAACTAAAAGTCAAGCTGAAAATGTCATCTTTTGTAAAAGCACCCCTTAGACTTCATTTTCAAAAAGGATGTATTTCCGCACTCTTGCCAAAATGCAATTACATGCACAGTTGCACAGGCAAATACATGGGAATATTTTCGTAAGAGTAATTTACAGTAAACAAGCGCAATTAAAAACTGAGAAGGTTTTTCCTCCATGCAGTTATGTGACTAATAGAACAGCAAATGGTGTCCTTCGAGGACACAGAAGTGTTTGTCAGCACAGTCACTGTCAATCGATGTCTCAGGGGCATCAATATACTTGATTCCACCTATTTATTACCCTAAGTGGGGTCCCCAATCGTTTTAAAATTGGTGCACAGTGCACCTTCAAAACACAAAGGAAAATTAAAAAGTGGAGAAGATATGTTTGCCAAAATATGAACCAGATTAATATTTATAAATAGGGTCTTCAGCTTCTGACTTCAAAGATTTTTCTGTAGGCAGAGTCCATGTCCAGCAGGAATTCTAATGTCTCTCTTAGAGACACTTCCGTATCTCAGAGCAAAATTTTCCCAAAGCCATCTCTGATAAATGGTTCACTTGTGCACTAAATATTTTCTAGGAAAAGAATCTGGGAAACAAACCAACAAAACACCATGAGCAGTTGACACCCATTTCTTCTTTATTTTTTCTGGGAAAATGGGAATGAGTAGGCTTTTTCAACTGATAATCCTTTCCAATGGGAAAAAAAATTCAGATTTCATATAGTGGCAGTTATATATGTTACAGTTCTCACCTGCAATGACAAAATGAGAAAAGAAAATGCTTTACCAAAATTAACTGGAAAGTCTGGATTCCAGCAGATATCGGAGGAGACAATGCAACATTGGACCAACATTAATGCAAATACAAGGAAATACATCCCTGTCTTTGAATATTGATGGCACATACCTGGAGAAATTGCTCCAGCTTAGTATGCGCATGTAAAAATGCACAAATGTCATTATAAAAGGTGGGCTTTCTCACTCTTTTCATAACTGTGATCATTAGGTGTGCCTCAGTTACGTAGCATGATAGCTTCCCACCTCCACACTCCTCGCTTTTCCAGTGTCGATGTTAAGAATATTAAGCCTAGAGACATTTGTTAAAAATGTGGCTGGGGAATGGATCTTGTTTGTAAAGGAAGCAGAGAATCAGCCTTGTGTCATATGAGTCATTAATGCCGTTTCTCCATAGCTAACACAAAATAAAAAGAAGTAAGACAAGCGCTCTGTAAGGCATACCACCTCTGACTCAGGGTTCTGCATTTTCTACAGATTCCATGCTACTTCTGAACATAGCATGAAGAAAATGTATGTTTGCATTTGGAAAGAAATGCATCAACCACAAGAAATAATATTTGGTTTCGAAAAGGCAGTTAGCAATATAAGCACAACCTAACAACATGAGTATCTTTAATATTAGCCTGAAAAACAAAACAAAATAAAACAAAACAGGTCAAATTCCATGAATCTTCAGTGACTGGTGGTAAATGAGGGGAATTGCAAAACACAGATAATTCTGAATTCATAAAACCTGATTAAATCACAACTGAAAGGGAAATACAAAGATAAGCAATGATACAAGCTAACCTAGAAATGTAAAGTATGTGTTTTTAAAGAGAATCCTTTATGAGAGTTTAAAGAAGAGAGAAGGCAGTGGGTGCTGGAAGAATCCTTTGTATTTTCATAGGAAGTCAGAAAAGATGACAAGAGAAAGACTTCCCAGCACTGACAACAGTGAGTGCAAATAAGCTCCAGATCTCTTTTTTTAAGATTTATTTATTTATTTTAAAGAGGGCGTTCACCAGAGAGACCGTGGGAGCAGGGGGAAGGGCAGAGGGAAAGGGAGAGAATCTCCAGCAGACTCTCTGCTGAGCATGGAAGCAGATAGTGGGCTGGATCCCAGGACGCTGAGATCATGACCTGAGCAAAATCAAGAGTCCCAGGCTTTGAGCCACCCAGGCACCCTGCTCCAGATTCTTGATCATAAAATTTTCATATTCATTTTAGAGTAATGATAGCATGAAAGCATACTATCATTATGTATGGAGCAGTATAGAAGTATGGAGCAGGATAGAAGTGTGACAAAGAGGACAGACCTCTGAGAGGAAACCCAGACTAAGTCTTTAGTCATAAAGTAAATACATCTGTTTGCTCTGCAATCCAAATTTTAGGACAAAAAAATTGTCTGAGTATTAATTTCAACCATTTAAATGCAATAGATAAATAAATTGAGGAATGTTCTTTCTTAGCTCGTTTTTGCTTCTCTAGTGCTAGAGGCTGAATTTCTCAATGTAGGTGTAAGTAATGAAGAGTAATGGTTTGGTGGGTGGGGGGCTGGGTTAAAAAAGGTGATGGGGATTAACGTGTGCACTTGTTATGATAAGCACAGGGTGTTGTATGGATGTGTTGAATCACTCTACTATAGACCTGAAACTAATATCACGCTGTATGTTAACTAACTGAAATTTGAATAAAAACTTAAAAAAAAAACAAAAAAACACCTAAACCCCTTCGCCCAAAGAGTAATGGTTTGACATTCCCACATCAGAATCACCTGATAGATTTCTTACCCCACAGGGTGCTGGACCCCATCCCCAGAGTTTCTGATTCAAAAGGTCTGGGTAGGGGTTAAAAATTATATTTCTAAGATGTTCCCAGAAGGTGCTGGTGTTGCTGGAATTTGGACCACACTTTGAGAACTGCTGGCTTAGTGGAACGTATGTTAGCATATAATGAAAGTTTTCATTGTGACACAAACTGGGAACATTCTGCAGTATTTCTTGAAACATTTCATACATAACGCACTTTTAAATATTATGAAAAAAATATTGTCCCCCAATGGAGTGAAACAAGCAAGGGGGACTTTATTCAAGATTTGGAACTGGGGAGAGAGACTGAACTCAACTCTTTTGAAATAAAAGGTCGGAGTTTTAAGCCCTGGAGGGAGCAGTAGAAAAGGATCAGATGGCTTTATGGTGGGAGGTTGGTCTATGTGATTGGGCTATCTGTGTTTGCTAATAGTACTTATGGAAGTTAGGCCCTTATCCTCCACAGAAACTGGGAAGTAAGGACTTTACCTTCCTGGATGATTATATTTCGTAGGGATGGCTCCCAGATGCTTAAGAAAGACATTCCTGGGTTGTTAAACTGTTAAGAGAGACTGAGAGATTTACATCTCAAAGGGGCAGAGAAAGACTGGCTGCATCATGTTTTCTACAGTAGACACTCTAAGAAAAGGGAGGTGAGAGGACAATAGTCAGGAAGAAACCTGCCTAATGTTTAGTCAAACTGAGGGTCACATTAAGGCCCTCGTGGTCAGTATTGAAGATGAAAGTGTCATGTGTGTTTTTCCCCCAAATTATTTGTCATGAAACTACTCTTTTCTAGGAGCACTTGTGGTATTATTTTTTCTGAAGAACAAATTCTGAGGAACATTGTTCTATGGGAAGGTTTGTGCCCAAAGCTGAGAAGTTCTGAGCGAATGCTGTTTAATCTATTTATGCAGTTAATTGCCAAACCAAACAGCATATTTCCTCCGAGTGGGAACTGCTTAAAGGGATAAATGGCACAGTCGGGCCTTGAAGCCTAGAAGTAGGGAATACAGAAGGTAGATGAATTTTGTAAAATCTGGTACTTATTTTTAGAATGCTAACACATCAATTAACTTTGATGTGAATATGTTACATATGCATATGGCGGTAGAAATACTTAGCATCTTTAGATGTATGCATGTATTTTTAGCTGCATATGTGCTGTCGAAAGTAAGTGCTAGTGCTATCACATTCATTTGCACAAATGCAACCTGGTCTTTATTCTTTCACATTCTTTATCTCTCTCCCCACTGTCTAAGATAAAGACAAATAGAGATTTTATCTTTCATATAATTTATTTTTAATTCTTTATTGGTCACAAGGTCCAAATGTTATTTTCAGCTTATGATAAAATACTGGACAACTTTTAAAAATTATATTTATCTTGTTTCCCTTGATTTAAGAATATTTCTATTGTTTAGATTAATTGTATTGTAAGACATATAAAAATTAGCAGTGCCCACCTACTACTCTCCAACACCCTACTCTGACTCACAGAGAAAAATACATTTCCATATATTTGAGGAACTATTTGTCACTATGTTTATAAATGTACTGACTTTTTAATCACACAAGTTACCTACTGACTCCCTAACACGTAAAATGATGGTTTGGCACACTCATCAACTCCCTCCGCAGTAGTCATATGTTTGGCATTCTCCATACGTATTTATATCAAAATCTGGGGCTAAATTTGTGTTATATATTTTCATTATTACAAAATGCATAATTCATAGTAATATTCACAACCGAGAGACATGCCATAAAATGATTACATTTCCTTCCTATACATCTCTCCACTCTTCACCCCCATTTTTGTCTCATTTAGATACTTACCTATCAATCATTTTCCCTAAATGAGCTAAAAACAAAAAAGGAATCTAAAACACCTTGCCATATGGTCAAACACTTCATGTGATTTATCAGGGAGCAGGGTTTTCTCGAAAACAGCTTTTCTGGACTGTATCATCCTCCTGCTTCAATATGGACTGGTTCTCTGTGACACTGATACATAGATATTACTTAAGACTTCCTTTTACCACCATCCTAAAAATTACTTCTTTTCAGTTTTGTAATAGATAGATATCTTCCTTCCTGGATTTCACATCTTCTTTGTTTATTCCCTCTTTGATAAGATCTCTCTCCCTTCTGTAGCTTTCTTGAGAAAGTAGACATGGGAAGTTCTGTTTTGTTTTAATTTAGTACAGTTAACATATGTAACATTAGTTTCAGGTGTACGATATAGTAATTCAACACTTCCATATATTACTCAATGCTTATCAAGTGTATGAGAAGTAAATTTTTTGAGATTAAGCAAGTATAAAAATATCTGACATTTATCCCTAGACTTAAGGGATGGTTTGGGACCATTTCTTCTCTTTGGATATTTAATTGGAAAAAGGGTGTTTTAAGAAAGAAGACAAAGTAGGAAGTGACTACATCGTGGGTTCTGCCAGAGTGTTAGTGACACTTCACAACTTCTATCTTCTATACTTTATAATACAAACACCAGAATCCTGGAAATACAGTTCCTAGGATCCCTGCCTGGAGGGATCTGAACTAGATTCCATTAACGATAGACACCCCCAAGAGAAGTAGGGAGAAGAAAGGACACAGAAGCCATATTTTGCTTCTTCAATAGAGGAGGCTGGAAGGTGGACTTCACTAAATAGAGGAGTTGTTAACAGTCTCTGGTTCATTCTCTGTAAATAACCTGCTTCTATGCAAAAGAGAGCAGGGATTATAAAACATGGGCCTTTTCAATCATTGCAAGATCCTAGCTCCTGGATATCTAAAAGCAAGAACTGAGAGGTAGTGATGACCTACTTAACCCTTTTTCCTCCAGCCCTTCTAATGGTTTTACAGGTTCTTAAGTCCCCATTACCAAATAAATAGATAACAAATTGATAAATAAATGATAGGTAGGTAGATAGATAGATGATAGATAGATGATAGATAGATAGATGATAGATAGATCACCCACACCCACTCACACACAGAGATCCACATACACACACACACACACACACACCAAAAACTTTCCTTTTTGAAATATCTAGAGTACTTCCTCTCTTAACTATACGCTCATTAGTATAACATTTACCCATACAAAAGCAAGTAATTCTTAAAATGTGTGATACTTATCTAAGTTATACTGGAGACAATTTAGAAATTAGGTGGGTTTTTTTTCGTTGTTGTTTTTGTAAGGTAGAATAGGGATTAGCAGAGTGATATGGGACAAGACAATCTGGAGTGGGGAAAGTTTTTAAGACTTAATTTTAGTGAAAATATTGGTATGTGGAAAGCAGAAAAAAAATTAACAAGAGAAAGCAGAGAAGTTAATGTATTCAAGAAAGGTGGGGGGATCCAAGGGAGTAGGATAGAAAGGAATGGAGGCAGCGGAAATGTTACAAAGATTGGGGTGAGAAGGAGGAAATTATTGGGGACTTGGAGAGTAAGATGTTTCTCAGAACTGTGTAATTTAGGACAAAAAATTAAAGGAGTTGTAAAAATGTATGAGTGAATAATTAAAGTTCTTTAATGTTTTTGTAGATATATGTTTGGAATTCCTTTTAAAGATTCCTTTTTCCATGATTTAACTATTGTTGATAATGTTACTATAAACATCAAGGTGCATGTATCCCTTCAAATCAGTATTTTTGTATCCTTTGGGTAAATACCTAGTAGTGCAAACGCTGCATTGTAGGGTAGTTCTATTTTTGACTTTTGAGGAACATCCATACTGTTTCCCAGTGTAGCTGCACCAGTTTGCATTCCCCCAGTGTTCTCCTTTCTCTGTATCCTCACCAACACCTGTTGTTTCTTGTGTTAATTTTAGCCATTCCGACTGGTGATATCTCACTGTCATTTTGATTTGTATTTCCCTGATGATGAATGATATTGAGCATCCTTTCATATGTCTCTTAGCCATCTGTATGTCTTCTTTGGAAAAATGTCTACGCATGACTTCTGCCCATTTTTTTAGCTGGATTATTTGGTCTTTGAGTGTACAGTTTTAGAAGTTTTTTTTTTAAATATATTTTAGATACTACCCCTTTCAGATATGCCATTTGTAAATATCTTCTCCCATTCCAAATGTTGCCTTTTAATTTTATTGATTGTTTCCTTCGTTGAGTAGAAACTGAATTTAAGAAGCAAAACAGACATAGGTGGAAAAAAGAAAAAAAGAGAGAGAGTGCAAGGCAAAATAAGAAACAGACTCTTAACTATACTGAACAAACTGAGGGCTTCGGAAGGGGTGGGTGGTGAGAAAATGGGTTAAACAGGTGATGGGTATTAAATAGGGCACTTGTTGTAATGAGCACTGGATGTTGTATGAAAGTGATGAATCACTGTATTGTACACCTGAAACTAATACTACACGTATGCTAATTAACTGGAATTTAATAAAAACTTGAAAAAAAAAGATTACTTTTTAACACTATCAATAGTGATTGTCTCTTTATATACAATGCTGAACAAAACCGGGTTTTCTATTTATATAGGTTGTATTAGTAATAAAAGGAAACAACCTGATTAAATGGAGATTCAGTTGACCAATGAAGTTCCACTCCCTTTCACTTTCTTCTGGAGACTTCTGCATTTCTTTGACCAATCATCAAAAAAAAAAATCCTTAAAATAAAGATTTCCTTCAAAATATCTATAAAGAGAAATTCCTTGAGGGGACAGGGTTCTATTTTTGAAGTTCCATTCCAGAGAAAAAAAAATTCCAGACAATAAAAATAAAATGCTCTCATATCACTTATCCTCTCAAGGCCTCTGCCCAACCTCACCATTCTCCCCTGATAATATATACAGCTGGTTTCCTAGAACACACGTCACACACACACACACACACACACACACACACACACACACACAGCAACAACAACAACAGAAACACAACAGTAAGATCCTCTTTTCTGAGATTTAAGGATATCTTGGGAACAAGCTGCTCCTTCATTTTGTTTTTATTCCTTTGATATGATTTTACGTTTTTCAAGCTTTTGATTATAAAGGAGAAACTTGTATAATCAAAATGAAATACTACTACTAATGAAACCGACACCAGAAATGGAGTTCTATTTCTAATCCCCTATTATGTGTCAAGTGTTATGGTAGATGTTCTCGCATACATTTTCTCCCTATCAATTTCTTATCAATCCTGAAAGACACAATTAGACTAGAACTTAAGAAAATACATTTTATACAAACATACACTTACTCTCACACACGCACAATAGGTGTGTGAAACTCTAGAAAGTTCCTATTCATGGATCCTCATACCATGCCCTTAGCAGCTAAACCTGCAGTTCCAATAATCTCTTTCTCTGTACTTTCCTACCATCTCCTTTTACTCCAGTGCCTGGAGATTTAATGTGGATTTAAGTTTCAAATAGGGTCACAAATTAAAATTGCTTTGTTTATCATATCTTTATTCTTTGAAATGTATTTTAGCTACAATTATTCTATGCTTGTTCTGAATCTTATTTCATGCTTCTCACCTCAGACTTAATTTCTATGTTCTGCTATTTCTTCAAGCTTGAGATACCCTTCCTTCTTATCACTCATGTCTCCTTCATATGATGAGTGCAAGATATTTTCAAAAACAATAGGACTGATTAAGTGGTAAAAAATATCACATTTTGTATTATATAATTTTCATTGTATCCCTTGACATCCCTTTCCACCTATTAAGAAGAACACCATCTCTGCTCTTTAGGATATATTATTTTTAGCATGAAGATTAGAATAATTTGTATTGAATCACACTGTTCTCTTATTTTCTATTAGTTATTATACGTAAAACACATATTTTTGTTTAAACATGCTGTGCTTTCAAACCCCTTGATACTTCTGTGTATAAGCTATATAAGTATATAAGCTATAACTTACAGTGAGGGTCAATTTTCCTTTTTGGAAAAAAAGACACCAGGTTACATCTTAGACCTGGGAGCTTTACTACCTGCAGTCTGACTTCTTGCTGACTGGTAGTCTCTTTGATTCAAAATACACACAAAAAGGTCTGCTAATGTTCCTGGGCTCTCCAAGAACATATGCAAAGAAATAGGAAGTGAAATAGAAAAATTGGAGTGGAGGAGAGTGAGAGAGATCATACTTATATACACTCAATTCTTCACCACAAGTCCTCTTAAAAGAAAGGGAGAGGGTGCCTGGGTGGCTCTGTGGGTTGAGTATCTGACTCTTGGTTTGGGCTCAGGTCATGATCTCAGGTTTCTGAGATCAGTCCCTGCATCGGGCTCTGAGCTCAGTGGGGAGTCTCCTTGAGTTTCTCTCTCCCTGCCCCTCCCCTTTTTGTAACATGTGCTCTCTTAATAAATAAATAAATAAACAAGTAAAATCTTTGTGATGAGCACTGGGTATTATATGCAACTAATGAATTGTTGAACACTACATCAAAAACTAATGATCTACTCTATGTTTGCTAACTGAGCATAATAAAAAAAAAAAAAAGGAGAAAAGGATCACAGAGCTCATCCATCAGACAAGTGCTTTCACTTAGGTTTTAATACTCCACCCCACACCCCCTAAACTTTAAAGGTAAGCTTCTGGACTCACTCATGAGACACTTGTGGTCAACCTCCACATATGGCTATGAAGAGTACAGAAAATAAATTAGTCATTATGATAAATATATTAAGCCTCACAGTCTGGGTCCAACTGAGGCCCTTGGTATGTGTAATCTAACAGTTTATTCAATGAGTATGTTTTTATGGGTTGAATTGTGTTCCACTCCCCAAATTCATAAGTTGAAATCCTAACCCCTAGTACCTCAGAATGTGACCTTATTTGGAAACAGGATTATTGCAGATGTAACTAGTTCAGATAAAGGTATACTGGAGCAGGTTGGGCCCCTATTCCAATAGGACTGTTGTCCTTATAGAAAGGGTAAACTTGGACATGGATATGCACACACAGGGAGAACGCCATGTGAAGATAAGGGCAGGGGATGAGCGTAATGCATTTGCAAGACAAACGTTGCCAACAAACCACCAGAAGCTAGGAGAGAGGCCTGGAACAAATTCTTTCTCGTAGCCCTCAGAAGGAACCTGTCTGGTGACCCCTTGATCTCAGACTTCTGTGGACTCTAGAACTGTGAGTTGATAAATATCTGTTGTTTGAGCCACCCAGTTTGTGGTATTATGTTATAGCAGCCTTAGCAAAATAATGCATGGATTCATGCAAATTCTGCTACATCTGAAATTTTCCTCATGCTCCTTCTCTCTCTCCCCAGCCCTCTTAGTCTCTCTCTTCCTCTTCTTGGTAAATTTTGTTCTCATTTCACACTTATTCTAGAATGAAAATAAAATGTTAGACTGCAAATGGAACTTCCTTCTGTCCTAATCCTTCACCTAATTCTTCAATTCATTTTTTTTCTTATCCGGTTTAGGGAACATGATGCATCATTTCAATCAATGGTTGTCATTATCAATCCTTGAGCTGTTTTTCCTGCCACATCAGTCATACTCAACTTCAACCCATGTTTCTCCACTTATTACTCAGACTGTCGAGTGCTGCTGGAGACAATTATACAGGCTTATATACTGGTACCAATACAAATGTATGTGCTCCAAACACAATTGGGCATGTGGTACCTTCCTGAATATCTCCTTCATATCTTTGTATCAGTTATTATAATAGAACTTTTGAACCTCCACATTTAATTTATCCTATTGTCATGGACCACCATATCAGATAAAAAGTTTCGTCCTCTCAGGAAAAAAAAAAAAAAAAGTAGTTTCTCTGAAAAAAATGTGTCACAGATTTCTGTTTTCATTTATGTCTTTACTTGGACTCTATGTGAAGTGGCATATTATTTGAAGGTAGGTTGTGAAATTTAAAGATGCATAATGTAAACCCATTAGTAACTAACAAATAGAAAGTATAGCTAATAACAAGATTTGCAGGCAATGTGGTGCTCTGGGGGAGACTTAAAAGTCCAAATGCATATATTAGGGGGAAAAAAGAGATTTCTTTTTAAAAAAAATAGTTTATTTATTTATTCATGAGAGAGGAAGAGAGAAAGGGGCAGAGGGAGAAGCAGACTCCCCGCTGAGCGGGGAGCCCAACATGGGACTCGATCCCAGGACCATGGGATCATGATCTGAGCTGAAGGCAGACGCTTAACCTACTGAGCCACTCAGGTGCCCCAAAAAAGAGAATTCTTAAAGCATTGTTTTTAGCAAGAGAATAGGGAGAAAAACCTGTGCTTAAGAAGTCTGACTTGCCCAACTATATGCAATTCCAAGGTTTTGCCTGGCAGGCCCCATGGGGAAAGCTGCCCTCCCTTCACACTCAGTGCACAACCATACACTGAAATTTCCTGAAGGAAGTTGCAGTCAGTGACTCAACTTGTCCCCATCCTCACCGGCAGGCAGGCAGCCCTCTTCATAGGCATATCTGCATTCTAAGCCCCAGACCTTATTTGGAGGACTCTGTCTCAGGGATTTTGGCTGAGGTTCTTTTCTCCACCTTTCAACTCCTACCTCTGCCTTGTCTCCCTCCCCTCCACCCAAGGTCCATAAGAAGGCAAGAGTCTTTTGTTCAGTTCTCTCTTTAGCAGTGAGACAGTTGCCCCTTTCTGTGCTGCATCCATCAGACCCTTGCCCAGGGCCATTCCATGGGGAAAAATGGAACATTAGGGAGCCAGAGCTTGTTTTAACCTCTTGCGTCCACTGTCACAGTAAATGAATAAAGGCTTGATTAATACTTCAGTCTGTCTTGTTGTCTTGATTGCCCACCTCTATGTGATTAACTCAATTGTTGCAACAATAAGCACTTGAAAAGTTCAACACCATTCGTGATAAAAACTCAACAAAGTTAGAACAAAAGGGAATTTCCTCAATAAAAATACTATAGCTAACATCATTCTTAATGAAAATTTTCCTGGTAAGATTTGTAAGATGAAAGGGAGCCAATTATGCACACTTCTGTTCAACATTGCATTGGTCCTAGTCAGTGCACTATAAGCACACAAACAGAAAATAATAGGTACACAGATTGGACGGGAAGAATTAAAATTGTTCTGCAGATGACAAAAATTCTACAAAATTTGCCAACAATTTATTAGGACAGTTAAAAATAGTAAGTTTCCAGGATGCAAAATCAATATATAATGAGGAGTAAAACTTCGTAAAAATTCATATGCTTAAAATGGTTATGTTTTATTATGTGCAATTTATATATTAATAAAATTGATTTTAAAATTTAAAAAAATAGATATCAACTCCACTAATAGAACCAGAAAGTTCCCCATGGTTTAGAAGATTCCTAAAGTTCTTTACATTAAACTAGTAGAATATAAAAATTGAAGGCTTTTGAGAAAACGGACATCATACTTCTATATCCTAAAAGGACCTTAACTATAAAATGCTCCATTGACTGTCTATTGAAATAAAAAATACACATAGATTTTAATATTTATTTTCATCTTGGAAAGTTTAAAAAATGAAAAAAATGCACTCTTAGAGGCAAAGCGTTTGATTAAACATTTAACTGTCATTGTGAATTTTTATGTTTTCAAGCTTCAAAGTCATTAAGAGAACGGAAAAAAGAATTGATAAATAATGTGAGAGAAAAAAATGAATAATGTAAGAGACAGAAGACTTAGTGGCCCAGATTGGGCCTCATGGGGCATATCAAGGTCAATTCCATAGAGGAGTTGAACTTCACTTTCATCTACCCCCTAATAAGGTCCATAGCTGACCTAGGGACTCTCAAAATCATTCTAATTTTTGTACCCTGAAATAGTTCTCATAAAGTTTTTGTGAAAATGAGTTTTTCTTTCTTTGCCTCTGAATAATATGTTCAAGTATCTTTAACATTCAAATTCCTTTTTAGCAGTTTTTCACAAATACTAAATATCATTTTCACTTCCTTTTAACCTCAAAGAAAATACAGCTCACATTATTATCACTTATTTCTTTTGTTCACTTAGTACATGAGCTGATGTTGTTTCTGAGCATATTTGAATTCTTTGGCTCATAGTCAGAAAGGACAAACAAAGTTCAACATTGTCTTACCAAATCTATTATAGGAAAGTCAGTTGCAGCCCAAAGGGACTTGGGTCATTTATTTAGGAAATTAAAACAATCCAAATTGGTTGTTGTCCATGCAGGATAATATTCATTTTTCCCCCAGAACTTTGGCGTAGTATAAGTTTATACAGAATTATACAATTAGTGGCCAGCTAATATATCACCTTACGAGTGACAAGATTTAACTTGGGACCACTCTCTCTAAACTTTCATTGGCCAATTCATACAGAGAACATCCCAAATACTGTATCCCAAAGGTGAAGACAAGAGCATGAAATGATTTAATCAAACAAATCTTTGCTTTATAATGACCATAAAACATATACTACTGCTCAAACTTCATTGTTTCTGTTCATACTAAATCTTCTAATTCAACCACTGCATTTTGGCAAAACAACCGGTTAGATTTTGATTCTACAGTCTCTGGAAACCCATTCCTAGGGAAAACTCAATGACCAGAGTAGCTCTTTCTTTGCAATAAGGGATCCAACACATTTATATTATAAAGTATAATGCAGATGTGTCTGACTGTGCATTTCTAGTCTTCAACCATTGTTAGAGTACTTCACTTGTTTAGTTGTTTTGTATTAAGTCGGTTAAAATGAGAGGATCTTAGTTTCAATTTCAAAAATAAACTTTAATTTATCGAGAGAAATATTGGTTCAAATAGGAATAATAATTAAGTCCACAGAAACTGGGAACATTTCTAAACTATCAAATGTTTATAAATTTTAAAATATACTTAATTATTAATTTAGAATATTGCCATGGTAACACTTGAGCAGAGTTTTTTTTTTTTTTTTTGGGTTTTGTGCTTTCTTTTTCTCTTTTATTTTTTTCTGACATTGAACTCATTACAGAACCTGAGAAAATATGTTGGGGTGTGATATTCTGCGATTTCAAACATTCAAAAATGAGGAATCAATTTTATTTCTATATTTTAATATGACATATTTTCTTATTATTATTTGAAAATGTGCAGTTTAAAGAGATAATAAATATCACCCATTATGCAACAGCCTTTCCAAAACACAGCAAACAACACTGTTAATACTATAGTAGATTCTCTTCAAATTACTTTGCACGGGCATTGTTTGACCTAGTTGAGATTTTATGAAATCTTCAATTGTGTCTTTTTTTTACTTCATCTTTAATATAAGCATGTCTCCTTGTCATTAAAAAATTATAAATATTTTAAAATAATCCTTATATGATAGGACAGTTTGAGATTTGCCCAATTACTGCCAAGTAGTACACAGTTCCCAGAGAACTGGTAACCAGTTTCCCCTACTATTAACATCTTATATTAGGATGGTATATTTGTTACAATTAAGGAAACACTATCGATATATTCTTATGAACTAATGTCCATGCTTTCTTCAGATTTACTTAATTTTCTTTTGCTATACTTTTTCTGTTTCAGCATTCCATTTGAGATACTGCATTATACTTAGTCATCGTAACTCCTCAGGATCCTTTCAGTTGAGTTTCTCAGATCCTTGTTTTTGAGGACCTGTTAGTATGAGGAGTACTGGTGAAGCATTTTGTAGAATGTCCCGGAATTGAAATCTACCTGATGTTTCCCTTGTTGTTAGACCGGGGTAATGTGATTTGGGGGCCACTGAAGATGTGCTTTTCATCATACCATATTAAGGGTACATACTGCCAACATGTCTTAAAATCATTGATGCTAACCTTGATCACTTCAGTGGTGTTTATCAAGTTTTTCCACTGCAAAGTTATTTCCTTTTCTTCCCTTTCCAAACCATACTCTTTAGAAAGAAGTCACTTTATGGAGCCTCCATTTCAGGTCTGAAGATTTATGTTCCATTTCCTTGGGGGAGTAGTGTATGGGATCATATGATTTTTCTTTTTAACACTATTGATGTGGTTGGTTATGGTGTATAATTCTTTTTATACATTGTTGGATTCACTTGCTAATGTATTATTGAGGATTTTTATATCTAGGTCCACAAGAGATAGACTTTTCTTTCCTATAATGATATGATATGCTTTTAATGGTACTAGGTACTAGGGTAATGGTACTGGGATAATACTGGCCTCATAGAATGAGTTAGGAAGTGTTTCCTCTGTTTCTATTTTCTGGAACAGATTGTGGAGTGGATATCATATCTTCCTTAAATGTTTGGTTCAATACAGCAGCAAAACTATCTGGGCCCAGTGCTTGCTTTCTTGTACAGTTATTAAGTATTGATTCCATTTCTTTAGTAGATATAGGGAAATTCAGGTTACATATTTCTACTTGTGTAAGTTTTGGTGGTTTGTATCTTTGAAGGAATTGACACATTATGCCTAATTTACCAAACTGATAGGCAGAGCTCTTTGTAGTATTCCTTTATTATTATTTTAATGACAGTGAGATCAACAGTGATGACCCCTTTCATTTCTGCTATTGCTTAAGTTGTGTCTCCTCTCTCTTTCTTGGGTAAATTGCCCTGAAGTTTATCAATTTTATCTTTTCCAAGACTAGTTTTTGTTTTTGTTTATTTTCTTTATTGGTTTCTTGTTTTTAATTTTATTGATTTTTGCTATTTATTTTCTTCTGCTTGATTTAGACTTGATTTCATCTAGTGTCTTTCTTCTGACTTGATTCTTCTAGTTTCCCAAAAGGTTTCCCAATGGAAGCTTAAGATTGTTTTTTAGATAATTCTTGTTTCCTGATATTCATTTCATGCTGTAAGTTTCCTTTTAGGCACGGTTACACTGCATCCCACACATTATGCTAAGTGTAGTTTCATTTTCATTTAGTTCAAAGTATTTTTTATTTCTTCTGAGATGTTTTCCCCCTACATGCTATTTAGAAGTGTGTTTTTTAATTTTCAAGTAATTAGAGATTTTTTCAGCTGTTTTTTCTGCTATTGATTTCCGACATAGTTTCATTTGGATCTGAGAACATACTTTATATGATTTCTGTTTTTTAAATATGTTAAACACCTTAAGCCATGTTTTATAGCTCGGTAGTGGTAGATCTTCGTAAACATCCTGGTTTCTTAAGGAGAATGAGTATTTTTCTGTTGAATTAAGTATTTTATGAATGTCAATGAGATCATGGTGATTTATGGTACTGTTCAGGTCAACTATATCTTTACTAATTTTCTTCTGCCTGATGAATCAACTGCTGATGCAATGATAAGGATTTTAGCACCTATGTATTTCAGTCAACATATCTTGCTATTACGGCTGTCAGATAAAAAATTTTTCACTTTAATTCCTATTCTTCTTGCTTTTTTCAAGATTTTTCCTTTGTCTTTGATTTCATAAAATGTAAATATGCTAAATATTTTTTTGTTTTAGTCTTTGTCTTGTTTGCCGTTTTCTGAACTTTCTAGCTCTGTGGTTTGGCGTCCTAAAATTGCAGTTATTGGCCGATATCATTTCCAATATTTCTCTTGGTTATTCTTTCTTTTCTTTCTGACACTCTAGTTTTCAAATGTTACACCATTTGAAATTGTCCCACAGTTCTTGGATGTTGTGTTCTATTTTGTTTTTTGGTCATTTTTTTCTCTTTGTGTTTAAGTCTGGAAAAGTTTCTATCGACCTATCTAAAGCTTCCTGATTCTTTCTTCAGTTGTGTCCAGTCTATCAATGAACTTATCAAAGACCTTTTTCATTTCTATTAGGGTGTTTTTATTTCTAGCATTTCCTTTGATTTTTTTGTTGTGGTAATGATGGAGTGACTATTTTGGGGGGACTAAAACTGCCTTATAAATATTTTTAATGGTCAAAATAGTTCATTTAATTATAGATTGTTTCACTTATTTCTTGTTAGGCATTTTGTTTTGTTTTCTCATTAATAGATACAAAGCAGAAATAAACAGTACTTTTTATTCAGTGACTTAAATTAAACCCTTGTAATTCAAATTACTGAGTTCAAGTTCATGTGTATTATTGTTTTGATATCTAAAACCATATAGCCTTTCCAAAAACTTCCTATAATCTGGGTTTCTCTGAGAGTGAATAAAAGTGCCTTTCATTATTGTACTTTTTGAAAACTGCATATTATCATTTAAAATTGACATTTCCGAGGTGAAAAATTTTAATTGCATTTATTTTATTATAAAAATATTATGTAATGTGTATACATGTTTATATTTGTATTAACTACTTATGTATCTTTTTTCTTGACTCTAATTACATCTTGACCCATTAATATTTTGAGATCTTAAAAAGCTTTCAATTTGTAAGCATTTTCTATGCATTAAGAATAATAATCCTTTGTCACATTTATTGAAACTATTTTATGTAGCATGTTATGTACCTTTAATTTTGATATGATGTTTAACTTGAAATATATTAGTTTCAAGTGTTGTATATTCAACTATGCCAATACCTGTTTGCAATTTCTTCTATTAAAGTTCAAATAGTTCCTCCCAATTTAAATTAATAGTTTTTTAATACCACTTGTGATACATATATCTGTGAACTTTCTGATTGTTGTTCACCATTTCAACAATTATCATGCCACTGGAATTTCAATAGGGTCAGTTTCCTAATATTTTCATCCTCCTTAAGTTTCCATCCTATTGACACCACTTGATACTATTCTTGGTGATATGATTTGTCCATGAGAATTGTCTTTATATCCTCAATTATAACCATTGGTATTTACTTCGTTGCTATCACATTAAGAATAAGAGTCAACACACAGGATCACAGTATGCAGTTTTATTCTCTCATGTAACAAATGACATAATCTTCTCTGGAATTCCCACCTGTTCTGCAAATGACACAGTCAGAGAGCACTAAGAGGAAATCTTACTTCTGGTGATCATTTTTTCATGTCTTATTGCCTTATCGTGCAGAAATAGTTTGATTACTAGTAGTGAAGTTTCCATACTCCACAGCAAAATATTTTAAATTTTTATTCCCATGATATATTGATGTAAAGCAAATTACGTGTGACCATAAAATAATAGCCTTCCTGAAACTATCACTTTTTACACCAGAGAATGATAGAGAGAGTGCCAGATACTGAGCATTGAAAAGCGCCAAATATGTAGTGTGTTCCATCTCCCAGTGTATTAAAAATGTATACCAGATGTTTGTACATGTGAAGGCTACACTTTTTCTACATTTTGGGAAATCTTCCTTACCTAGGTCCACTTCCTACAGCAAGTGAAAAGAGGGACAATATTTCTAATCCCTGCCTCTACCAGGCTGGATCAGCTGGAGACCTGAAGTCATCACAATTGAGTCAAAGGCATTGAAGAGTTGAGAAATTATTCACATCAGTGTCTAAAGTGTGTCAGTGGTAATAATACAAGGAGTCTTCAAGTGATTCTGTGAGATTTGATATTCTTCAAAAAATTTCTCTTATGCTAAAGCAAGTCAAGTTAATTTCTCATGATTATGAAAAAGCAATCTGTTTATATAGAAAGGTATATTAATATCTACTTGATTGCTTGTATCAGAAATAGCACTCTGAAGGAGAATAAAATCTTTTACTCTTTTTTCTTTAATATCAAAGTAAAAGATGGCTTCTTAACACTCTAAACATTAAAAATTATTTTCATGGCTATATACCAAGAACAAAACATGTTATGAACCTCTATTCTTTTAGATGATATTATATATTTCTCTTTTGTTAGACACTATATCATTTACATGTCTTTTAAATCCCTCAAATTATTAACTTTTAGTTTATAAAAGAAAAAATTCAACTACATCAATAAAAATACATTTCCTAGCCAAACACCGTTAGAATCACATCTATCTTTGCTCAGAAAAAGAAAATCTAAAATGACATTTTGAACTGAAGCATTTTTGCAGAATATTTGCTATGGTTTCTTTTATTTGACCAAAACATATGCCACGAAAGATTATTATAGGATTACTTTGCACATTTATTTTAAGCACCTATGTAAAACTGAGATTTTTCCCTGGGATTCAGTATGCACATGTATCCCAAGAAGAACATATGGAGATTAATTTGTGGTTTTGCCAAGTTTCTTCAAAATCAAAATTTCACAGTATTGAAAGCCAGTGAAGAGCTCTACATTTAAAACATAAATGTGAAATTACATTATTCTCTTAATCATTTAAAAATATTTACTGTTATTTTTACTTGGAGATAAATGCAAGATGTGGTCCATACCATCAAGGAGCTCACAATGTAGTAGGACACAATTTTCAGAAACTAAGAATTATCAATAAATGTTTCACTGAAGAGGTAGACTTACACTGAATCCTATTACATGATTTCTGAGGGAACACAGAAAGGACTCCAAGCTCAGAGAAAGACAATAATTAGCAGAGGCATGAAAATATGAAAGAACAAAACATTTTCAGGGAATTGACTGTATCATGACAGAGGATAAAGTATAATGGAAATAATGGTAAAAAATTATGTAGTAAGGCAGTAGTTTTTAAATTTTGTTGGATATTAAGTTCCACTAATAATCCAAGGGAAGCTGTCTTGAGAAATGACCACACACTATTTTGTTAAGAAATTATATCCATCCATGAATTCAAGACTGAAGACACAGGGCTTCTTATGTTATGTTATGATATATACTTTTTACCCCATATGCACCAGAAGATATAAGTGATTTAAATGGGAACAGGGACTTATATGATGTCACCAAGCATCTAATATCAGTGCCTCCAGCATTTGCCAACATTATTTCCTAGGTTACTGCTTCTTGTGTTATTGGGAACTATTTTTTCATGTTACTTCTTGTTACTATTTCTGTTATAGATGACCTTCGCCTTATTGCAATTCCCAAGTTGGGCTGACTTCTATTGTTGATCACCCTTAATACTTCCTCCCTAGTCTTTGGACAAGGATGTTGCTCTTTCTTTCGTATTATTGATCTTGAATTTCTAGCCTCCAGAACTATGATAAAATATATTTCTGATGTTTAAACCACCCAGTATGTGGTATTTTTATGGTGTCCGTAGCTGGCTAATATAGGCAACTTGGAATTTCTAGCCCCAACAGAAACCAGGTAGAGCAGATGAACTAAACACTTGTGCCATGCAAAGATGTCAGAGTCATGAGAAAAAATAACTTTTGTGTTAAGGTCCTAAGTTTTGGGGTAGTTTTTATGTGGTAATAGATGACTGTAACAAGGGTAAAACCTACACCAATCCATAGGGGTGTTTGTTGATAAATGACACTGACAAGCATTTCTTGCTTATGCATAGTCACCAAAATCTTAATTCATTTAGCATTTTACCTGCTAGGACCATCCACGTTGTTACAAATGGCAAGCTTTCATTCTTTTTCATGGCTGAGTAATATTCCACTACCTCTATATACCACAACTTCTTTATCCATTCATCTATGGATAGACACTTGAGTTGCATCCATATCTTGGTCATTGTAAATAATGCTGAAACAAATCTAGGGGTGCATATATCTTTTCAAGTTAGTGTCTTCATTTTCTTTGGGTAAATACCCAGTAGTGGAATTAACAGGCTCATGAGGTAATTTTATTTTTAATTTTTTGAAGACCCTCCATACTGCTTCTACAGGGACTGCACCAGCTTGCATTACCACCAACAGTGCATAAGCATTGCTCTTTGTCCATAACCTTGCTGACACTTCTTATTTTGTGTGTGTGTGTGTGTGTGTGTGTGTGTGTGTGTGTGTGTGTTTGCCATTCTAGCAGGCATAAGATAATAAATATCTCATTGTGGTTTTGATTTGCATTTGCTGATGATTGGTGAGGTTGACCATGTTTTCATTTTTCATCTGTCTGTTAGCCATCTGGATGTCTTCTTTGGAAAATATCTATGTATGTCTTCTGCCCCTTAATCAGATTGTTTGTTGGTTTGTTGTTTTGGTGTTGAGTTGTATAAGTTCTTTACATATTTTGGATATTAACCCCTTATTGTATGTATCATTTGCAAATATTTTCTTTCGTTCAGTAGGTGGCCTTTTTGCATTGTTAATTATTCCCTTAACTGTGCAAAAGGTATTATTTTGGTGTCATCCCAATAGTTTAATTTTGCTTTTCTCTCCCTTGCCAGAGGAGACATATCTAGAAAAATGTTTCTATGGCCAATGTCAAAGAAATTACTATGTTTCATTTTTTTGGGTTTTTTTTTGTTTTTTTGTTTTTTTACAAATTTTATGGTTTCAGGTATCACATTTAGATTATTAATTCATTTTGAGTTTATTTTTTGTGTATGGTGTAAGAAAGTGATCTAGTTTCATTCTTTTGTGTGTAGCTGTCCAGTTTTCCCAACATCATTTATTGTAGAGACCGTTTTTTTCCCATTGGATATTCTTGCTTCTTTTGTCATAAATTAATTGACCACATAATTGTGGGTTTATTTCTGGGCTCTCTATTCTGTTCCATTAATCTATATATCTATTTTTGTGCCAGTAACATACCGTTTTGATTACTTGAAAGAGTATATCTTGAAATCTGGAATTGTGATACCTCCAGTTTTGTTCTTTCTTTTTAAGATTGTTTGGCTATTTGGAGTCTTTTGTGGTTCCAGATGCATTTTGTTATTATTTTTTTCTAGTTCTGTGAGGCATGCTTTTGGTATTTTCATAGAAATTGCATTGAATCTATAGATTGCTTTGGTAATATGGACGTCTTAACAATACTGATTCTCCCAAAGAGCATAGAGTATCTTTCTATTTTTTTATGTCATATTCAATTTCTTTCATCATATTTTATAGTTTTTGTAGTAGAGATCTTACACCACCTTGGTTAATTTTATTCCCAATTATTTTGCTCTTTTTGGTGCAGTTATAAACAGGATGGTTTTTTTCTTTCTACTGCTTCATTATTATTATAAAAAATGCAATCGATTTATGTATATTAATTTTGTGACGTTACTGAATTCATTTGATTTTTTTATTGAATTCATTTGATTTTTGTGACTTTACTGAATTCATTTTCATATGATTTCTAGTATTTCTTGTGGAAGTCTGTAGGGTTTTCTATATATATAGTGTCTTGTCATCTGTAAATAATAAAAGTTTTTTTTCTTCCTTACTAATTTGGATGCCTTTTATTTCTTTCTCTTGTCTGATTGTCATGGCTAGGACTTCAGTACTACATTGAATTAAAGTGGTGAGAGTGGGCATCTTTATCTTATTCCCAGTCTTAGAGGAAAAATTCCCAGTTTTTCACCATTAAGTATGATGTTAGCTGTGGGTTTTTCATATACGGTCTTTATGTTGATGTATGTTCCCTCTAAACCCACTTGTTGAGAAATTTTATCATGAATGGATATTGTACTTTGTCAAATGTCTTTCTGCATCTATTGAAATGATCATATTGTTTTTATCCTTTCTCATCTTAATGTGATGTGCCACATTGATTTCTGAATATTGAACCACACTTGCATCTAAGGAATAAATCCTACTTGATCATGGTGAATGATTTTTTTAATGCATTATTGGATTTGGTTTGCCAATATTTTATTGAGGATTTTTTATCTATGTTCATCAGAGATATTGGCCTGCAGTTTTCTTCTTTTGTAGTGTGTTTATCTGGTTTTGGTATCAGGGTAATGCTAGTATTGAAGAATGAATTTGGAAGATTTCTTTCCTCTTCTATTTTTTGGAAGAATTTGAAAAGAATAGGTATTAGCCCTTCTTTAATTGTTTGATAAAATTCACCTGTGAAGCCATCTGGTCCTGGACTTCTGTTTGTTGAAAGTTCTTTGATTCGTGATTCAATTTCATTGCTATTAATTGGTCTGTTTGAGTTTTCTATTTTTTTCTGATTCAGTTTTCAAAGGTTATATGTTTCTAGGAATCCATGCATTTCTTCCAGGTTGTCAAATATTGGCATATAATTTTTGTAATACTCTCTTATAATCTTTTGTATTCCTGTGGTGTTGGTTCTTATTTCTCCTCTTTCATTTCTGGTTTTATTTACTTGATTTCTCTTTCTCTTTCTCTTTCTGTCTCTGTTTCTCTCTCTTTTAATGAGTCTGGCTAAAGGTTTATTAATTTTGTTTTTTATCTTTTCAAAGAATCAGTTCCTGGTTTTATTGATGTTCTTTTTTTTTTTTTTTTTTTTGGTCTCTATTTCATTTATTTCTGCTCTAACCTTTATTTCCTTCCTTCTACTGGCTTTGGGCTTTATTCATTCTTCTTTTCCTAGCTCCTTTAAGTATAAAGTTAGCTTATGTATGTGAAATTTTTCTGGCTTCTTGAGGTGGGCCTGTATTGCTATGATCTTCCCTCTTAGAACATTTTTTGTTGCAATCCAAAGATTTTGGACCATTGTGTTTTCATTTTCATTTGTCTGCTTGTAATTTTGATTTCCTATTTGACCTCTTGGTTGATCTATACATTGTTTAGTAGCATGTTATTTAGCCTCCATGAGTTTGTTTTCTTTCTAGATCTTTTCTTGTGCTTGATTTCTAGTTTTATATCATTGTGGTTGGAAAAGATGCATGGTATGGTTTTGATTGTCCTGACTTTGTTGAGACTTATTTTGCGGCCTAACATGTGATCTATTCTGGAAAATGTTTCATTTGCACTTGAAAAGAATGTGTATTCCACTGATTTTGGATGGAATGTTCTGAATATATGTGTTAGGCCCATCTGGTCCAATGTGTCATTCAAAGCCACTGTTTCCTTATTTCTTTTCTGTGTAGTTGTCTAGACGATCCACTGACCCACTGATGTAAGCAGGGCGTTATAGTCCCCTACTATTATTACATTACTGTCAATTTCTTCTTTTTTGTCTGGTAATAGTTGCTTTATCCTGTTTTTGGATTGTTCTCTTTATCATTATGCGGTGTCCTTCTTTGTCTCTTGTTACAGTCTTTGTTATGAAGTCTATTTTGTCTGGTATTAGTACTGCCACCAGCAGCGAAAGCTTCCATTTGCAAGGTAAATGTCTTCACTTTCAATCCTTGTGTCTCTTTAGGTCAGAAGTGAGTCTCTTGTAAGCAACATGTAGGTAGGTCTTGCTTTTTTTTTTTTTTTTTTTTTTTTTAAATATGTTAACCTATGTCTTTTGATTGGAGCATTTAGTCCTTTCACACTTAAAGTAATTTTTGATAGACATGTACTCATTGCTCTTGTGTTACTTGTTTTACAAGGGTTCTGTATGTTTACTCTGTTGCTTTCTTCTCTTGCTCTCTTCCCTAGTGGTTTGATGGCTTTAGTGATATACTTGGATTCCTTTCTCTTTATTTTTTGTACATCTGTTAGAGTTTTTTGATTTTTGGTTACCATTAGGCTTATAAATAACATCTTATGCATATAGCCACCTATATTAAGTTGATGGTCGCTTATGTTTGAACCTAAAAGCACTAAATCATTACTCTCCTCCACCCATGTGTTTTATATATATATATGATATCATACTTTGCCTCCTTTTATTTATGCATCTCTTGACTGATTTTTATAAATATAGTTGATTTTACTGTGCTTGTGCTTTAACCCCTGCTGATTTTATAAGTGATTAGTCTACTATTTTTATTATGTTTCTATGTCCCTGTAATTTTTTTTTTCCTTTTCTAACTTTCTTACTCCTGATTATGGGCTTTTCTTTCCACTCAAAGAATTCCCTTTAACATTTCTTATGTGGCTGCTTTAGTGGTGATGTACTTCTTTAACTTTTGTTGTCTGGGAAACTCTATTTCTCTTTCTATTCTGAATGATGGCACTGCTAGATAGAGTATTCCTGGTTATGGGTTTTGTTGTTGTTGTTGTTTTGTTTTGTTTTGTTTTTCCTTTCAGCACTTTGAATTCATCATGCCATACTCTTCTGGCCAGCAAACTTTCTGCTGAAAAATCAGCTGAGATCTTTATAGGGTTTCCTTCTATGTAACTGTTTTCCTTTCTCTCTCTCCTTTTAAAATTCTTTTTTTTTAAATCACTAATCATTGTCATTTTAATTATTATGTGCCTTGGATGGCCCTCCTTGGGTTGATTTTTTGGGGACTCTTTGTGCCTCCTGGATCTGGATTTTGGTTTCCTTCCCCAGATTAGGATAGTTGTTAGCTATTATTTCTTCAAATACTTTTTCTGCCCCCCTTTTTCTCTCTTCTTCTGTGATTCTTATGGTGTGAATGTAATTGTGCTTGATGTTGTTGCTGAGTTCCCTTACCTATTCTCATTTTTTATTATTATGGGTTTTTTTATTTTTACTGTTCAGCTTGGTTGATTTCTAATACTCTGTTTTCTGGCTCACTGGCCTGTTCTTCTGCCTCCTCTAGTCCCCTTTAATTTCCTCTAGTGTATTTTTAAAAATATTTTATTTATTTATTTGAGAGAGAGAAAGAAAGCATGAGCAGGTGGGAGAAGCAGAGGGAAAGGGACAGCAGACTCTGCTGATTGTGGAGCCTGACATGGGGCCCAATCCCATGATCCTGAGAGCACAACCTGAACTGAAATCAGGAGTTGGTTGCTTAACTGATTGAACCATCCAGGCACATCCCCCTAGTGTATTTCTAATTTCAGTTATTGAGTTCTTCATCTCTGTTTGGTTCTTTTTAATATTTTCTCTCCCTTTGTTGAAGGTCTCACTGAGATGTTCCACTCTTTTCTCAAGTTTACTGAGTATCTTTATGATCACTATTTTGAATCCTTTATCAGGCATATTACTTATTTCCATTTCATTTAGGTCTTTTACTGTAATTTTGTCTTGTTCTTTTATTTGGGACATATCCCTCTGTCTCTTCATTATTGCCTAACTCTCTATGTTTGTTTTTATGTTTTAAGAATGTCAGTTATGTCTCCTGATCTTGAAAGTAGTAGCCTTATGAAGCAGAGTTCCTATGGTGCCCTGTAGTGTTATGTCCCCTGTTCACTAGAACCAGACACTTGAAGATATCTCCTATGCAGGTTGAGTGCACCCATTATTGTGACTGAGCCTCATTTGCCTTTAGTCCAGTCAGCTGCAATGACCCCTTTTGCCTGTTGTGGGCTGGGTTTGGTCCTGGTGCTGTTAAGAGACCAATCTGGGGTCATGATGGGCTTGTAGTTCAGCAGCGTCAGCAGGCAGACCAGATTTATGTCTCCAGTCCATCTGTTGGGGCTTCAATAGCACTGACCTGCAGGGTGATCTCCCTGCTTTGTCCCTTGAGAGGATTTCTTGGTGGGTGGGGCCAGCCCTCCAGGCCAGAAGCCTGCCCAAGGCTGCAGAGGAGCTGAGCAGCAGGGCACTCTCTCTTCACAGCCAGTTATAAGGTTCTGCTGCTGGGACTGCAGGTGTAGGTGTATGTGGTTATCTTCCCTTCTTTCCAGGGCAGGAATCATTTTGGAGTGGCACTAGTCCCAACCAGGCTGCTTGCAGGATGAGACATGGCAGGAGCTGCTTTGGAAGGACTCTTGCTGAGTGTGGCCAGATGGATGGAGTGGATCTGAAGGAGAATGTGGGGGCAGGGCATGAAGTGTTAGCAAAGTATATAGAGTGTTTGTGCTGTTTCCTGCGGGTGTCCAGCTATCTTGGCTGGGGGTGGCGGGGGAGGGGAGTTTGTGGTGTCTGCCAGCTGTTCTGTTCTTAGAGAAATCTCCTAAAGATCCCTGCTCTTTATTCATACATCCTGGGATTAGTAAATAAATTTCCTTTACATTTAGCCCAGGCAATTTTCAATTTGCTGCTTCTATGCTGTATCTCAGCGGGTTTGTTTGTTATGCTGTCTCTTTAGGGGCAGGGACTGTTTCTTATTGCCCTTTGGCTCTTTCACACCATACCACTGATTTTAAATAATCTGAGGTTGTCTCACTGGTTTTCAAAGCTGAATGTTGTGGGGATGCATCTTCCCAGTGTAGGTCCCCCATGTCTGAGTTCCCTGGTGTGAGTCTGGTCCTCTCCCTTCTCCATGTTAGTGGTGTCCCTCCCATTTGTGGTTAGTCTCTCCAGGAGTGGGTTCCTGTCTGCATCTCCACCCGTCCTACCCTTTATGATATATCTTCTCCAGAAGTAATTGCAAAAAGTCTGTTCTGCTGGTCTGTGGGTTTTCCCGGTTTGATACACTGATGTGGCTGCTATCTAGGTGTATCCCAGGCTAAGGTAAGCCTACTCTGCCATCTTCCTAGAACTCCTATAATTAACTTTTCACTTAACTTGATATATTTTTTACATTTTTTGAGTTGATAATAGTAATATTTATTTTATCAGAAACATTTATTTCACATTGATATTCAAGTTAATTGACATAAACTGTGTGGGCTATTTTCTTTGGACCTCATCATCCCAACAGTATGTCTATTTCCTCTGTTTTTTTCCCCAACTCTTCAAAGGAATAACTGACAAATACAATTAAATATATTTAAAGCGCAAAATGTGATGGTTTGAAATACATGTGCATTGTGGAATGATTACCAAGATCAAGATAATTAACACATCCATCACCTCACATGGTTAACTCTTACTTTTTTTTTTTTTACAGTTAGAATATTTAAGAATTACTCTCCAACACTTTTATGTAGCCGATATTGTACAATTAACTATAATTGCTATATTGGATATTAGGTCCTCAAAACTTATTCTCTTTATAACTGAAAGTGTGTACCCTTCTATTCTCTGTTTCTATAAAATTGTGTGTGTGTGTGTGTGTGTGTTTTAAATTCTACATTTGAGTGAGGTCTTACGGTATTTCTCTTTCTCTGTCCAACGTATTTCACTTAGTATAATGTCCTCTAGGTTCATTCCTGTTGTCACAGACAGCAAGATTTCTATTTTTTATGGCTGAACAATATTTCACTGTGTGTGTTTGTGTGTGTGTGTGTGTGTGTGTGTGTGTGTGTTATATCTTCTTTACCATTTATCCATCAAAGGACATGTAGGTTGTTTTTGTATCTTGGCTATTGTGAATAATGCTACAATGAACAAAGGGGTGATAATCACACTGTATATGAGATTTGAAGTCAGCTATTACTCCAAAGATTCTGATTTTCCAGGATAATCTGTACTACTAAGCAGAGTAAAATTAACTGCTAAAGCAGACCTTCTTAATTGTCATGCAAGTAAATTTATCATTTGAGGTATATTTTATTTGTAAAGATTTCAAATTTCTCATTTTGGTAAAATGCCAATGTCCTTGCCTTAAGAAGACACCTTAAGCTGGAAGAAGCAGGCTGCAATCTAGCACGCAGGGACTTGGAAGTTAGAGGGGACTTTTCACCAAGCAGGGCATCACTAACCTGCAGAGAGAATGTTTCAGTGAATCAGGTTTTGTTCTTGGAATGATGTCTCCTGATGAAAGTCAGTGTCACAAAATTACTCTTGCTTTGTGCTCACTTATTGTGGTACTGTCTTAAATCTTATTAATTAAAAAAATGTTTTATATGTTTCTGGCGCCAGCATGTTTATAGTCCAGTCCTCTTAGCAAATAAAATGTAATTTTTACATAAAATATGAAGAAAAGTGATAAGAGAATACATATCCGTCAAAGAAAGAGGCATTAAATCCAAGCATTATAATGAAAGCTTGCCAAACAAGATCAAAGTGCAAAAGTCAGGGAGATGGAAAGGGATAATAATTCAAATTTTGAGGAATTGTTAACTTGTAGAAAAAGTTTAAATACTGGAATAAGATAGAATTCCACCATTTGTCAGTGGCCTGACTTTGACTGAATTATTAAACTTGGTTTCTACATTTATAAAATTGGTATAATAATATCTGTCCTCCAGGATTATTGGGAGGTTTATTTAAATTATGTATGTATATTGGTATTTTGTTCAATCTAAGTAAAAAAAAAAGGAAAAATTTTCAGAGAACTGAAAGCAAGGCAGATAAGATTGGTTAAAAAGTGGAAAATTTACTGGGAATAGGAGAGACTTATCTTCACTAATCAAATGGGTTAGGGCCTGATGTTAAATTAGCCAAATATCTCAAAGAAAAATACTGAAAACAGACTAAAAATCCCTTGCTTCCCCAGTAAGAAATCTCCTGATACCCCTTCCAATTATGTAATGGTAATAATAATGAAATAAAGGTCAAATTTAGGTGAAGTATCTGGTGGTTGGGAAATAGTAAATATGGAGGTAGAGCAGTAAAACAGCAGAGAAGATGGAAGCAGGAATGGGGAGGAGACTGAGTATCTCTGTTCTGCAGACAACGGATCCCCTTAGAGAAATGGAATACACCCTGCATGAATCTGGCCCACTGGCTCTTCTGAGAACAAAGAGGCTCCAGTGAAGTTAAAGCTAAAGTAGCTGAGATCCACAGAGTATGATGTGTCTAGAACTCCCTGATACTGAGTGGTGTACAACCTCTGGAAATAGATGTAGAGGCCCTGACTTCCCAATACCTGGGAGGTAATCTTCCTTATTGTGAATCTTGATTTGTTGCTAAGATTTGAGATCATAAGGTTTCCAGTATTGCTTGGATGCCTAGGGTTTGGGTTATTAGTAGGTGCCCAAATAATGTTTTGTTTTTTTCTCACTCTTTTGCCAGTTACTGGTGACCTAAATTCTGCAGCTTGACAAATTAATCTAGTGGAAATAATTAAGATAAATCCTAAGAAATATCCCTTAGGTATTTGGCTACAAATATTAAGGAGCAGGTCAGCTTAAAATAGGACTAATGATTTCTCACAAGTTATATGAAAATATTAATATGAGTATTTTCATATATATGAATATATATACGTGTATAGGTGCACATACATACCCACACATATACACAAACATTATAGCATCCCAATCATTGATTTGCTAAGAATGTAAAAAGGTAAACACCATTCATCAATATCATTAAATTGTTCATCTTCTATATAAAAAGGAAATGGCTTAGTGTTATGGAATACCTGCAGCACAAGTTGAGATATATATAAGTTATTAAAAAGAGCTTGTTTTCATAAATGGGAATCAAAACTCTGATTAATAGCACTCAACTTACAAAAGAAGTAACATATGGTTAAACTGACATATTGAAAAAAACTTGCTCAAGTATTGAGTGTGGAATGTGGAATTTTACAAAAGTAAAAGGTTTCTGCTTTGCCACACTAATTGGTCCAAGCTCAGCAGTCTCCAAATTCCAAATTAAACAAATACTTTCTGCATGTTCACTGTAGCAGTAAATTACATAATGCATTATAAATTATAGTTAAAAAGACAGTTTTTCTTTAGAAAGTGTGTTACAAGGCCAGAAAGGATAAGAGAGGCAATCAGCTTCCTACTGTGTCCTCTTTGCAGAAGAAACGTGTTTAGAACAGTCAGCAAACCATAAGTGAGGTGGAGTGGCTGTGCTAATCTTAGACAAAAAAATACTGTAAAACAAATAAATGTTACTAGAGATAAAAAGGGACATTTAATAATGATAAATAGGTTAATCTATCAGGAATATTAACAAATGCAAACATTATATATAATATTTATAATTATAAACATTGCAAAATAATTATAAATAATAAACAAATATAAGCAAGTACCTATCATCAGAGCCTTAAGATGCATGAGGTAAATACTGACAAAATCTAGTTGAGAATTAGATAATTTAATGATAATGACTGAAGATTTCAATATCCTGCTTTCAACAGTGGATAGAACAGCTTCATAGCAAGGAAATAGAATACTAGAACAGCATTGTAAACCAACTAGAACTAACAGATATTTATACCACACTCAACATAGCAACAGTATAATATAAATTCTTCTCAAGCACACACAGCACATTTTCCAAGAGAGACTGTTTACTAGGACATAATATTTTTTTAAAAAATAATAATTAAATTTAAAGGAATTGAAATCATATACAGTATGTGCTTTGACCGTCATGGAATGAAACTAGAGATGAATAACAAAAAGATCTTAGGGAAATTTGTAAATATGTGGAAAGCAAACAGCATATTCCCAAATAACGAATAATTCAAGAAAAAAATCACAAAACACATTAGAAAATACTTTGAGATGAATGAAAATGAAGATAAACCTAATAAATGTATTATATGAGCCAAAGCAGTGTCTAGAGTAAGAATAAATGCCTATATTAAAAAGAAGAAAGATTCCAAATCAACCATCTAAACTTCCACCTTAGTATGTTGGAAGAAGAAGCATCAAACAGCAGAAGGGGTGTAATAATAAACAGTGAAGTGGTAATTAATTAGAATGGAAAAACAACAAAGAAAAATCAAAGAATGCAAAAATTAGATCTTTGAAATTTAACAAACTTTTAGCTAGACTAACCTAGGGGAAAAAAAAAGAGAGAGAAGTCTTACTAACACTGGGTATGAAAGATAAGACATCACTACCAATCTTACAGATACAGAAAAATCACAAGACAGTACTATGAACAACTGTATGCCAAAAAGTAGATGATTTTGATGAAACAAACTAATTTCTACAAAGACACAAAGTACTCAAATGGATTCAAAAAAAGTGAAAATCTGAATAACCTATAATAAGGGAAGAGATTGAATTCATAATGAAGCAATCCCACAAAGAAAAGCTCAGGACCAAACGGCTTCACTGAAAAAATCTAAAAATATTTAAACAGAATTTATAAATTGTTTTTGCAAACTTTTCTAGAAGATAAAAAAGGAGGAAACACCTACCAATTCATTCTCTTGAGGCCAGTATAATCTTTGTATCAAAACCAACGATTCCGGGGCGCCTGGGTGGCACAGCGGTTAAGCGTCTGCCTTCGGCTCAGGGCGTGATCCCGGCATTATGGGATCGAGCCCCATATCAGGCTCCTCTGCTATGAGCCTGCTTCTTCCTCTCCCACTCCCCCTGCTTGTGTTCCCTCTCTCGTTGGCTGTCTCTATCTCTGTCAAATAAATAAATAAAGTCTTTAAAAAAAAATTCCATTACAAGGAAAAAAAAATATGTACCAATATCTCTTATGAATATAGACATAAAATTTCTCAGCAAAATGCTTAATCCAGCAACATATGAACAGAATTGTACACCATGAGCCATTGAGATTTATCCCAAGTATAGAAGGTTTTTTTTAACGTAAGAAACTAATGAAAGTAATAAACCACATCAATAGGTTAATGTACGAAAACCACATAATCACTTCAATAGATGCAGAAGAGCGTCTGACAAGACCTAACACACTTTTAGGACAAAAACGCTGAGCAAATTAGGAATAGACAGCATGTTTATATATCTGATTGAGGGCATCAACATGATAAAGGGCATTTATGAAACGAAAACAGCTAACATTCCACTTAATGGTGAACGAACAAATGTTTTCTCTCTGCAATCAAGAATAAGACAAGAATGTCTGTTTTTACCACTCTGTTTACCACTTCTATTTAATGTCATACTGGAGGATCTAGCCAGAGCAATTATGCAAAAAGCAAATAAAAGGCATATAGAGTAGAACGAAAGACATAAGACCATTTCCTTTTGCAGGTGATATTATACTGCATATAGAAAATCCTGAGGAATCCACTAAAACCTGTTAGAAGAAAAGTGAATTCAGCAAATTTTCAAGGTGCAAGATCAGTACACAAAAATTGTAATTCTATACACTAGCCATGAACAATCTAAAAATAAAACTAAGAAAACAATTCAATTTACAATAGTATTAAATATATCAAAATACTTAGGTATAATATAATAAAATAAGTGTTTTCACTGTGTAAACTACAAAATATTGTTGAAAGAAATTCAAGATCAAACTAAGTGGAAAGATCCACGGATTAGATTACTTGATATTGTTAAAATGGTGGTACTTCTGAGTTGATTCACAGGTTGAACAAAATTCTTTTCAAAATCTCATCTATCTCTTTTCACAAATTGATAATCTAGTACTAAAACTCATGTGAAATTGCAAGGGATCCTGAATAACCAAAGCAATATTGGGGGGGGCGGGAGTTGGAGGACTCAATGTCCTGATTTCAAAACTTCTTACACAACTATGTAATCAAAATAGCGTGGTATTGACATATAAATAGACGTGTAGATCAATTGAATAAAACTGTCCAGGATAAATCTGTATTTCTATTGTCATTTGATTTTCAACAAGGATGTCACAACCACTTGATGGGAGAAAGAACAGCCTTTTCAACAAACAGTCTGTGACAATTGCATATCCATATGCAAAAGAATACATGTGGACCTCCACGTCTCATCATATACAAAATTCAATTTAAAATTGAATTTAGGGTAATATAATTTTATCTTCTTTGGAAGCAATTGTTTTCATATTTTAAATTTTATTTATTTTTTAAAATTAAATTCAATTGGCCAACATATAGTACCTCATTAGTCTCAGATGTAGAGTTCAATAATTCATCAGAGAACACCCAGTGCTCATCACATCACTTGTCAATCTTAAGGCCCATCACACAATAACCCCATTTCCCCACTCCCCTCCCCTCTAGCAAACCTCAGTTTGTTTCCTATAGTTAAGACTCTCTCATGGTTTGTCTCTCTCTCTGATTATTTTAAATTTTAAAGAAGGATAGATACAAGGACATTTCAGATCTGAAAGATTGATACAGCTTAGATTGTTCAGTGTATAAATAGCAAGTCTACAGTTAAAATTATTTATAATTGTAGATTACAGTTTTTGTTTGGCTAACAACATTATTCTTTATTTCCTAAACACATGACACATGCCATGTTTATGTCCTCATAGTCAGCTGACATGTGTGAGACAATTTCCAATCATTTTAGTGTTGTTCCATTTTGAATATATATTTTGGATCATATTTTAAAATTAACATTTAAAGTAATGCTACAGTATACATGGTTGGAACTCAAGAGTCAGTTGGAGGATAAGGAGAAAAAAAAGGACAAGGGAATGAAAATGTCTCATATGAAATTGGCTGAAATCCATCTTTCTTTCATCTATCATGGGGAAGAGAGTTAAATTACTGAAAATCTATATACAAGAAATAATTCTTCCAGTAGGCTACTGCAAAATCCTGAATTGGGTGATTGTTAGAAAAATAAGTATCATATATTCGGTCTAAACATGAATCTACACATGTAGGCAGAAGTGAAATCAAATACTAAAATATTACTCTGCCAAAGAGTGTGGAAGTTTTATAACTAATAAATTATTATTACTATATCACTCCCTATATATAAGTGAACTTTGATGTGCATTATAAAGTGTGTGAAAATGTAAAATTCTAAATTTTGAGATACAATAATTTAAAATATCTCATTTTGGGGCACCTGGTTGGGTCAGACTGTTAAGCTTCTGCCTTCAGCTCAGGTCATGATCCCAGGGTTCTGGTATCAACTCCCGCATCTGGCTCCCTGCTCCATGGAGAGCCTGCTTCTCCCTCTCCCTCTGCCTACCACTCTCCCTGCTTGTGCACTCTCTCTCTCTCTGTCAAATAAATAAATAAAATAAATAAATAATAAATAAAATAAATAAAATCTTTAAAAATAATTTTAAAATAATAAAATATCTCATTTAATTGTTACAGTATCATAGTATCAACAGATAAAACCTTGAAGAATTATACATAATTATAGCAAGCTCGTTAATGTTATTGGACCAAATACATGTTTCAAATGTTCTATTTTATAACTTTCATTTTTATTTGGGGTACACATTTGAGCTCATCAAGGCTAAAAATATTATTATGACACTCAGGAACCAAATATTCTGTTTATAAACTTAAATCTTTCCATTTCCTTTCTCTGAATCTGTTGTTTGGAACCAAGCCAGACTATGCTGTTTCAATGGCCAAAGCCATATTCTGGCACTGAATATCTGGGGAAACG
This sequence comes from Ailuropoda melanoleuca, assembly GCF_002007445.2. Taxonomy (NCBI): domain Eukaryota; kingdom Metazoa; phylum Chordata; class Mammalia; order Carnivora; family Ursidae; genus Ailuropoda; species Ailuropoda melanoleuca. The sequence continues at coordinate 70,238,891 of NC_048223.1, read as the reverse complement.
ATACATTTTTAATTTAGAGCATGGTCTTTAAAATTACAGAAATTTTGTTTTGCTTCTTTCTTTCTTTTAAAGATTATTTGTTTATTTGAGAGAGGGAGAGAGCGAGCGAGCAGGAGCAGGGGAGAGGAGCAGAGGGAGAGGGAGAAGCAGACTCCCTGCTGACTGGGGAACCCAACATGGGGCTTGATCCCAGGACCCTAAAATCATGACTTGAGCTGAAGACAGACACTTAACCAACTGAGCCATTGAGACACCCCTTGTTTTGCTTCTTGAACTCAACTCCACCTCTTACTAGTTGTGTGTCCTTGAGAACAGTATCTTTAAGTTTCAGGTTCCTCACCTATAAAATGGGATAGTAATAGCTATCCTTCCTGTAAGGGATTAGTTACAACTTTATAAAATAATGTCTCCTAGGAGTTTAGCTCAGCCCATAGCACTTATTTTATCTCTGGGAGTTGTAGCTATAAATATTTTTGCTATACTTATCTCTAGAATAAAAGATAAAAATTAAATTCCATTTTCAAACATCACCTTTTGCATGTAACTCACATCTCTTAAATGTAACTTTTCTCAAATTGTGCCCTGTCCTCACAATCCAAATATGTCCTCCATCCTTCCCTGGCTCCTCCAATGAAAGGTTATAATTTCTTCATGTGAAATCCTTCTAATATTTTGAAATATTTTACATATTATACAAATTACTATTCATAATTATTCATGTTTATTTTCATACCAGCATCATTTTCCTACCAAACTCTCCACCACATTGAAATTTCTTTGCAAGCAGAGGCTGTTTTTAGATCTTTCAAGAGGTCATTTAACACAAAATGACAGCCTTCCACACAATAGTTTTGCAAAAACACCTTAAGAATTAAGAGGAAAAAAAAATTCAATTACAACTTTTTACACTATGATCTAGAAGCTGATCACTTATACCCACAACTTCACATTTTTTAAAAATATTTTATTTCTCTATGAGCTGTAGCAACATTCAGAGTTTCTGGAGAAACAAATATCATTCAAAGATTTTTAGATAATAATGTTACTAGAATAATTTTTCTAAGATCTTTTATTATGTAAAATTAAGTTGGTACAGACTACACAAAGAAATATAAACCTTTCCTTAAGAAGTTAGTGTATGCGGTGCTTGCATGGCTCAGTGGGTTGTGTCTGACTCTTGGTTTTGGCTCAGGTTTTGATCTCAGGACCCTGAGATCAGCTCCTCATTGGGCTCTGCACTCAGCAGGGAGTCTGCTTAAAGGTTCTTTTTCTCTTTCCCTCTGCATCTCTCTCCATTTGTGTGCTTTCTCTCTCTCTCTCTCTAAAACCAATACATCTTTAAGAGAAAAGAAGTTACAGTGTATAAAGCTTTCTTGTTCTGGTATACACTTGTTTAGCTTTTCAACACACACACATACACACACACACACACACACACACACACACACACCCCTTTCTGGGTCTGTTGAACGAAATCATTAACAGTAATACCTTGAAAATACTAGTAAGCTTTTAAAAAATACCCATATAACTTTATTCTTTATGTTAAATGTTCACATAGCTGTGTTATCAAGATTTCCTAAAAGTTAAAAGAGTATTGTATCTATCTAGTAAATATTAACAAGTTATCAATTATCTGATGGCTGTAGACAGTGGGAATAAATAAATCAATGCTCCAAGTAAAAAAATAGCAGCAATCACATGATTGGGACTACATTACATATTTTTATGCTTTTTTAACTGTTCATAGATTTATATTATGTAAACTGATACAATTTTTATTTGTAATTTTTATTTTGCAAGCATAATAAACTCTATTCTAATCTTTAAACTGTTATACAATGAGAGCTAAAGACCAGCAAATAATCCAGACCTTAGAAAATGAGTAAGTTTGGGGCTATGTTATAATTATTTTGGTAAGGCCATAGAACAAGCATGCATAACGGAAGGGTGGAGATTGGCCTTCAGAGAATGCATGATCCGTCTTGGATGCCAAGATGCCAACCATCTTGGAAAAAAAATAAGGGCCAGAAAATAAGACCTTCTGAAAGCAAGCCTTAAAACTGGGCTTGAAATAAAGATCTTGCTTTTCTCTGGGACCTGAGATCAATTTATCTAGGTTTCCAAGGCTCGGAGTAGTTTTCCTGGTCTGAGATGTAGGGAGCAACATAGGGAATAAAATGAAGGCGTCCTAAGGTGGTGCAAGCTTCTGTAGCAGCTCTGACGTGTTCATGTGTGTATGTGGTGTGCTCCTATGCGCCTTCAAATCCTTGGTAAAGTCTTGTTAATTGTATATCCTAAGTTGTTTTGCAGAAGTTAAGAGGTGTACGTCATCAATTTTTCAGGTGGTGGAGAGAGCAGCGTGCCATCTCATCGCACACATTGTCATTGCCCCCCCGAGGTGTGTGACACTTGTGAGGGATGTAGCAGTCACTAATGAAGGACAGCTCTGAGGAGCAGCAAGCAACATCTCAAGGATTCAGGGTTGCAGGGTCAGTATTGTGAAGGCAGGAAGTTAAGGACCAGAGGCCTTCTTCTGGGTAACTCAGACATAACCGGAGAACCCAATAATGGGGACAAACTTCCAGTTTGTTGGTCAAAAATTTTAACATAACTGTTCAAGTTTAAATTTTTTAAGCTACATTTTTGGTACTTATTATGGGTTGAACTAGAACTGTGGTTTTGCTAACATAATAGCTACAAGTATTGAGATGAATTTAAGTACAATAAGTAGATATTTCTATTCACATTTAGTGAACTGTTTCACAGTTTGAAGACTTTATTATATAAGTTACTTTTATTTACTAGATCTCCTCACATATAGAAGGAAACTCAGAGCTAATTAATACATGGGATTTTTAGCTCTTTCTTGGCTTTGTCAGTTTTATCTAGTTTCTACTTTTACTTATTTATTCTTTGAATGGAGAGACAAATTATGAGAGAGGAGAGTTCACTCATTTCAAAACATAGATATATAAGATTTGAATGAATTTCTTTAATAGGACAAAACTCTAAAAATAGGCATATGAAGCATGTGTTTTAAAAAGGAATTCTAATGAACTCATGTCATATAGAAAAACACATTCATTTGGAAAGAAAGAGCAGGTGTTTGGGGAGAGGTTTTATACTGGGCTGTTTCAATCATTCGGAATCTAATTGAAGCACTTTCTCTGGTCACACACTAGTTTTCAGCCTCAGCTCTTTACAAATAGCAGCTAACTCCCTTTACCACATCGCATAAGTGAAAGATGAAAAGGAAGCAAAGAGGTTACCTTGCATTTTGAATGCCACAGAGACAGGTAGCAGTAGGTGGGCAAATTTCCAATATCTCCTGTGTCATTTTAATTCCCCGTGTTTCCATATGTTTATTAGATTCAGTAAGATGGTAGAGAAATCACTGCAGTTTCCAACTTTCTCAATTATAGTTTTAACTCGTATATCAAGTCAGTGTGTAATAAAAGATTATTTCCAAATTGCAATGTTCAAAGAAATGATTTTAATTTTCTTTTTCTGTATAGTCCATTTACAAGCATGAGGTAAAATATGTGCTTGTTCTGACATTAGGTTTTTAGAGATCACGGATTCTGCACTGAATCATATGGAGGAGAAAAATTTTTTCCCTGAACATTACCTCCGGCAGGAAAAGGCAAGGAAATGTTTATTGCACCGGTTGAGTACACTAGACATTTTGTCAGGATATTCAGTGCAGCTTATTAGCATTAACACATTGTGAGAGGTTGGCATGGTAGAAAAATAGGTAGACACTGTGGAATATACCAAAATAAATTTTTTATACAAAGACCTAAGGACCATGTCATCTTCCAGTGCAAAAGTGGCTTGTTTCTTCCAGTTGATAACTCAAATGTCATTTTCCTTAAGGTCCTCGTAGTGTTATAACAAATGTATGAAGAAATAACACTGCATCTAGTACAAGGACAGATGCAGCTGTGGTTGAAAAATCTATGCATAATCTTATAGAATTTTGTAGTTATGCTACTTGTGTCTCCACATCTAATACTTCAATTTTCCATTATAAATGTCCCAGATTTTTCTCAGATATGTTGACAGGTAAGTAATATAATGGACACACACACACACACACACACCCATACACACCCTCTATAAACAACATATACAAACAACATATAAACATATTGTATATTTTTGACCAATTTCTTTGGTTAAAATAATTTTCTTTTGATCTAAACTTGTTCTCTATAAACCTAAATATCCATTTAAGATAGATATTTAGGAAAATATTTAATATATCATCTAATATTAGCTGTGATTTCAAATTAACTTATGTGAGGAATACAATTTTGATCTCCTAAAAGAGCAGAACTATTCTTTTTATGGACCATTTTATAGCTCATGCATAAACAAAAATAAAAGAAAAAATAAAAGTGGTCAAGGAAGGAAAGCCTTAATGTTTTTGAAAGGCATACATTTAAAGATAGATCTGCTTATGTTTGATAAAAACTAGGTAAAAATTGTGAAGTTAGATGTGGAAATCTGTGATGAAATAATGGTATATAGAAATCAAGAGTATATTTAATTATAATCCTCTAAGCAGGATTTACCCAAATATACAAGAAACGTTGGAATATATGTTAGTAAAATATATGATTTTGAAAGGTCAAATGAAATAAGTAATGCACTAATCTATTTCTGGAAATTGTGATAAAATTCAATTCTCATATTATATAATGATTAGGGAAACCAGAGGTAAACATTTTAGTGTGCTAAATTACATTTACTTGCAACTACCATTCAATATTACAATTAAGAAGTCAGAACATGCCATTTACATTAACATTTTCATTCTTGTATTCATTCACCTTTCTCTACATCATTGACCCAACAAATATGCATTGATAACACTACTGTGCATTAGAGTCTGTTTTAAGTTCTTGTGTTTTGCATTCTACTGGGGGGAGAAATATTACAGTAAGTGCTGTGAAGAATATGAAAGCCAGTGATAGGCTAGAGAGTGAGTTGTCAGATTGATCGGCTGGAGGGGTCTATGAAACTCTGTCTCAGGAATTGAAATTTAAGTAAAGACCTGGGTAACGAGAAGATGTTAAAGAGTGGAGCATCTTATCAGTGAAGATGATCACAGATGGGATTTTAGAGTAGGCCAACAACAGTTTAGGTAACATTTTCAGAAAGTAAATAAATAAAAGGTAAACAAAATGCCCACTGGTAATTTCATACTGATAGAAGATCTCTGCCCAGTGAAACACTAAAACAATAAAGCTATCAGTATTACAAACAAATTAAGCAATCCGAAAATGTAGCGGAGTTCCAATACACAAGATCAACTACAGTCAGAATAAAGGGAAGAACGGGCTCATTCTTTCAAGAAAATAACCGCAGCCTTCCATCTCAGAGGTAGGATGACTAGACACACAGCCGCTGGAATTGGCTTTACTTTCACAAGACCTTTCAAAAGAGGACACAGACCATGTTATTCTCCCAGAGAATTTGTAAAGTATCTAAATCCCTTGTGATAAACAACATAAAAGCAGACCCAAGATCATGACTTCACAATGCTTGATGGTAACTTTGTGGCAGGTCAAGCTGAAAGAATGAATGTTTTTATAAGGCAGACTGCAATTCACAACTGAACTACATCATATCTTGTTATTTTCTCAGATCCAGCCAAATGACCAGGGAGGAGCCACCGTCACTTTATTTTGCTTCCCTCTCCAAATGGTGACAATAGGCCAATATTACCTATATTTTGGCACCACGACCTTGACCAATATGGGCAATGGCTGTAAAGAGGAAGCATAACAAACAATGGTCTATAAACCTCTTATTCTGTTTATTGAATAAAACCAGCTGCCAACACTTTTCACACCATCAGTTTTTCCTCCACTATGAGATGCACATCTGAAATTTCTTCCTTAACAAAAGCCTAGAAAATGATGCTTTCCTCTGAGAAATCAGTATGTGTGGGTGTGATGGATGAAGTGAATAAGAGCTGAAAGTTCATCTGTTTTATTTAAGCCAGATCTGCAGCTCAACTTTAATGCTGTAGAACTTTGGCTTAATATGTGCAAACCTCATACTGCTCCTCGCTTTGGACAATTTCTTCTTTTTGTATTTTTCCTGACCCTGATTTTTATCAAATTTTTCTGAGAAAATACTTTAATCCATCCAAGATTGCTAATATCTCTCATAGGAAAATGCATATAAATATTAAGAAGACAATTTTTGTAGTACAGAAGCTACTTTTGAAGATCCTGAATAGTGTGTAGAATTCAAGTACTACTTTGTGGAGCAGGACCTTGAATAAAGCATACTCATGTGGTCTCCAGTTAGCTCAGAAATTGACATTCCTAACAATGTTTCCATAGAAAGTTGAGACAATCTTTCCTTCCCTTGAAATGTTCACAGTCCATTCTCCTACTACCACTTTGCCGGAAAAATATGTAACATCCTTGCAACAGGAAATAAGTGTAGGACTGTGAGCCTTGCATTTTGCTCATTAATACTTTGCAGGGCTCTCATCTGGCATCAACATTCAGTACTACATCTCAGGATCCAGAGTCCCGACTAGTGAAATCATGAGATGACTAGTAAAATTCCATAATTCCGGCATATTTTACTATTCTCAGACACTGGCTGGTAACATTTAATAAGTGAGAAATGCTGACTTACATGTATTAGCAGTGATATTTAAAAATCTTAGAGCACAATGATGAAGAAACATTGACCAAAGTGGTTTTGACTGCTAATCCCTGTGGCTTCAGTGAAAGGTCCAGATTAACTTCTTTAATTTGGGTTGAAGCCACTCTTTACAAATTTTACCTCCCATTCATTAATGGATTTAATTCAATTCTATTAAGAAACCCACTATAATTTGTTTGGGAACTTCAACCAGATTACTCTCAAGTTTATCGGGAAAAATAAGCAGACAAGACTATCAAAAAAGAATTCTACTATAGGAAATAACATCGATCACATATCAGCTTATTTTAAGATAGAAGAAAAAGCACAAATCAAGTAGGAAGGGAATTTATATTAAATAATGTTGAGACAATTGATTAACTACTTGGGAAAATAAAACAGAGTCTCATCTTACAACACATACCATTATTCTAAATGAATAGAAATGGAATTACTTTGGGTAGATTAATTTTTATTGAAACAACAGAAGATATTATTAACCAGAAGTTGGACAAATTTTAACTTTATAGGAACGTAAAACTTGCATATGTAGAATAGTCACCAAAATACATTAAAAATGGAAAATATATTTGTTTATATACTTAGATTTTATTAAATAAGGAACATGTACACAGCAATAAGGTGCAAAGACTGTAACTTTAATTAAAAAGAAAAGGTAATGAACTGAGAATTCCTTAGGCATAGGAGTAGCAAGCAGATATCAAAATTAGGAGAGAAAAAAACAAAAACAAAAACACCTAGGCTGGTAAGTATTCATATGACCTATTTTGAGAGTGGTACATGGATTTATCTTTTTATAAAGCAGCTTGTCAACATATATCCATACATCAAGTCACGTTAAAATGTTTCTGTGTCTATCCAAGACATTTTACAGCTGTTTATTCTAGAAACAGTTATAAACTGAGAACATGGATATGCATAAAAATCTTAAAGGTAGTGTTTTTATAATAGTAGATTTTGGAAATAGTTTACATTTCCAAACATAAGGGAAAGGCTATCTATATGGTGATGAATCCACTTAATATAAGTGTATGCAGCTATCAAAAATGTATATTGCGATTAGGTAATATTACAGAGTGCACCAGGAAAAACAGAACTAAAATCATATGTAGTATTTCAATTGTTTAAATATCACTTTATATAAAAAGAAAACTTTCAGGAACTCCATACATCATGGAGAGTAGTCATGACTGAATACTTACACTTCAGATAAAATAGCTTTTAACATTTATGTTTATCTTTTAATGAATATTATAATGAAAAATTCACTTTAAAAAGAATTTATTGTATATAATCTACAGCATTACCTCTGAATATTTTGCTACAGCAATAATGTATTTTTCAGAATGTCACCTCTAGCTGCTGCTAAAATGCTTGTTATTCAGTTATAGACATCTGTGGTTTTATTTCATACAAGATGTGTTTTTATTACTTTGAAAAGTACTGAGCTATCCTGCACATATTATTATAAAGATGATATGCCACAGCAATCAGGAGCACCAATTAGTGTCAATTATAACCTATCTTACCTGTCACCCTGCATCCTTATGAAAATAGCTACAGAACTTTGCTTCTTTTTATGCCCTGGGATTGAGGAATTTCATTGTTATTTGAGTTTGAACCCAGTCATTGAATGAACATAAAGGTTAAATGAGGGCTGCACAAATTAAGACTTGCAACAGCTCATGATGTTTTCTAAAATTCCTTTTACCACTAACTTTTCAATTTGTGACATTGAAGAGCATAGATGTGAGATCACATTTATGAGCACCTTTAAAGGTTTAGAAATATGCCACCTTGAATGGAATGTATAATTTAATGATTTGGGATGTTCTTTTAATAGAACTTTTATAAAATGCATTCTGACTGTGTTTTTGCAGTTTCCTATCATGTATTCTCAATTGAACTGATGCTGCTTTTGGGGAAAAAAATTGACAAAGTTACTTTTCAGGGCAAAGATAAATCTTTCATAAGAATTTGAACTTAATATTTTTTTAAAAAGGAAAGCAGTAGTAGTTATTGACTTTAAATTATAATATGATATTGGTCTATCCCTGATATAATTTACTTTATTGAGACATTATTTTTCTCTTAATGTTTTGACTTTTGAAATTAGAGATAAATGAGTGAGTACTGTAAGTATAAACACATTAAAAAGGGGAGAAACTAATTTCTTCAAGTCTAAAACATAAAAGAAAGTTAGACTTATCTATTAAGTCAAATTAAATAGTAATGACACCAGTATATACAGGATTATACTCTCTATGTGTCAAAACCATTCTCTATGTGTGTGTGTGTATGCACATATATCAGTGACCAAGCCTCTTGAACATGATTTTCTTTCTATTTCCATCACATTTGGCAATGTGATATTTCCTATTTTCCAAAATTCTCTTTTCCCAAATTATTGGACAGCATCTCCTCTGGATGTTGTTCTGTCTGCCCGACATGCATCTGCTAAGATTCGGGGCATTCAGACTGAAACAAGGAGTCAGCCAGAAGTCAGTTTCCTGAGAACATAAGCAAATCTGTGAGAATAGGTAGAGAGAACACAATATGGAGTCAGGCTCACAGGGACATAAAAATTACCCAGCTCTAACCTTCCTGTCACACCTACAATGTGGAGAAGAAGAAAGAAAGAGAGAAAGAGAAAGAGAGAAGTACTTATGGAAGAGGGAAAAAAAAAAAAAAGAGTAAGTAAACTTGTGAAGGTCACAGACTCTGGAAAGAGGCCTACTAAAAGGCTGAGATTTGATCATAACCCTAGAGAACACTTTTCCTCTACCAGTCTTTCACTCACCTGACGAGTGCTCAGAGGGAAATGTATAGCTATAAATGTCCACGTTAAAAAAAGAAGAAAGATGTCAAATCAATAATTTAGCTTTATACCTAAAATGACTAGAAAAAAAGAAGAGCAAACTAAACTAAAGCTAGCAGAAGGGAGGACGTAATAAAGATTATAGTGGAGATAAATGAAATAGAAAATAAAAGAATCAATGAAACCAAAAGCTGGTTCTTTGGGAAGAGCAACAAAATTGATAAAATATTTAAGTAGGCTGACTATAAGAAAAGAAGTAAGACAGGAATACTTAAATCTGAAATCAAAGTGGAGATATGGCTAATGACCCTACAAAATAAAATAATATAAGGAAATACCATCAACAATTGTATGCTAACAAATTAGGAAACCTAGATAAAATGGACAAATTTCAAGAAATATACAAATTACCAAAATGAACTCATGAATAGATAGAAATCCTTCACTTACAAAAATTCATTCATTAAAAAATAAACAAACAACAAAGAGAAGACTAGGACCAGATCACTTCACTGGTGAATTCTACCAGAGATTGAAACAAAACAAAACAAAATATCAATGCTTCTCAAATTCTTCTAACAAACAGAAAATGATTCTACAAGCTCAACATTACCTGGTGACAAACCAAAGATACTACAAGAAAACTAAACAATAGACCACACACAAAGATAGATGCAAAAATCCTCAATAGTAGCTAACTAACTTCAAACATTGTTTTCTCTGATTCTTCATTTTTGGCTGTGTTAAAATATTTGAGAAAAATGTGTCTCCTACAAACAAATCTTTATTTACTAGAAACGCTCACCATGACTAAATGGGGTTTATCACAATTGCAAGAGTAGTTTAACATATGAAAATCAAGATAATATACCACGTGAACATAATGAAGGGAAAACTGACATAATTGTCTAAATTGACACAGGAAAAGCATTTGACAAAATCCAATATCCTTTCATGATAAATACAGAGCAAGGTGTTTTACTACAAACTAACAAACACCCAAAAGCAAAAGAAACAAAATTAGTCAATGGACCAGAACAATCCACATTTCTTTCCCAGAAGAAAAATATGTACTCAAACATGGAGGACATTTTATAGCATCAAAAATCTGCAGGAAGTAATGTAAGCCTTTTTATCTATCACCCATTGCTAATCATACCCTTAATGTTCTTAGTCATTTTATTAAAGTATATTCTAAATTTTAGAAACTTTAAAAAAGGATTTAAGTAATATATATTCTCATGTTTGAAGCTGTTATCCTACCTTTTCCCCCCTCCCGCAATTCTTACTTGAACTTTCATCGACCTAAAATATGTGAAAAATCTGCTTATATTAGTGATACCCTAGAAAGTAGTGTTGCTTCATGTTCTACTAACTGACCAACACTTACCATTTGGCTCTTAGCTTTTGAGTCCATTGTATTTACTAGACCATTTTAATTAGCATAGCTGTATTCTCTGGCCATGGAATTTTCCATAACAGTAATTTACTTCGAAGTCCCCTAGTGTCCTGAAATAGTCAATGCACTGTACCTAAACAAGTAAGTAATTTTGCTTCAGCCATTTGCTCTTAGTTCCACTTGAACAGGGAATTTCCTTCAAATCAATTAAAATGTGCTCATGTTGACCATCTGAGGATAACAATTTTGTTTTCTTTTTATGTCAAGAGTCCATCTGTATACATATAACACAAGGTTCAGAATAAGTTTAGTTGGCAAAGCAGTTCTGGGGAGGTTTTAAGAATTACTAATACATCTGAATTATGATCTCTTGGGATACGGGCCCAGAAATGTTTCAGGCAGATCTCAAGCTCTGGACAAAACCCAATGATAGAGAATCAAAAACAGTAAAATCATAGTGGGTGGTTCCTTAAACTGGATCAAAGTTGTCCACTTCAGAATCAAAAAGCTGAGACATCTCAAGAGCACAGTGGAGTTTGCATTTCATTTGTGAACAGCAAATTTTCAATTATTTTTCAAACTGTGAATACTAAACTTGGTCAAAACCATAGCTTCTTGTTCTGTAAACACAGTATATAGCTCTGCTTTCTCTAATTCTTAATTTTTGACTGTGTTAAAATGTTTGAGAAAAATGTATCTCCTACAACAAGTCTTTATTGCCTTGCCTATAAAATAGCTCCATGAAAAATAGACAATTAGCTTGCAAAAAAAAAAAAAAAAAGGACAAGGTTATCATCATGCTTCCTGCAACCTTAGACTTTACTGGTTTAACTCTGTAGTTTTCATTTATTTCAGCTCTTCTTTCTACCTTGAGGTCTATGTGGGGACATTTTGAGAAATAATTTAGAGTATCTAGACTTGAGGCTGATAATATTGCACAAGACATTTTTAAAACCTGGATAAATTCACAAGAGATCCCTGACTTATTGTCCAAGAATTTGGTAAGGTTTGGCTTCATCATATAATTTGCCGATGGCATGATAGCTATTATTTTAAAAAAATAAATAAATAAATTGAATTTTTTAAAGATTTATTTACTTTTTTTTGAGAGAGAGAGAGAGACACTGGGGTGATGGGCAGAGAGAGAGAATCTTCAAGCAGACTCCCCAGTGAGCGGGGAGCCTTAAGCAGGGCTTGATCCTAAGACCCATGAGATCATGACCTGAGCTGAAACCAAGAGTTGGCGCTCAACTGACTGGGCCACAAAGGTGTCCCAGAAATAAAACATTTAAAAAGTAACTTACTGGTAGTTGTGGATGATACCTAAAACAGATTTATGTAAGCAGATTCTGTTGTGTTTCATTCTGCAGTTACTGTTCTTTTAGGAAAATTCCAAGACATAAAAATTATATTCTTATTAAAATCTCCAAGATGTAGTTTTGTTTTCTATACCTCAAGATATTGTTCAATTATCACCTTTTTTAAGATTTATTTATTTATTTGACAGTGAGAGAGAGAAAGTGCATGCGTAAGTGGGGGATGGGGCAGAGGGAGAGAATCTTCAAGCAGACTCCCCACTAAGCATGGAGCCCATGTGGAATTGATCTCATAACCCATGAGATCACAACCTGAGCCAAAACCAGTCAGCAGCTCAACCAACTGAGCCAGCCAGGAGCCCCGTTCACTTATTATCTTTAAGCATCTGAATTTCTTTTATGGTATTTACATTTATTCTGATTTCCTTGCTCTACATCCCATATTAATAGTTTGTAAACTATAAAGGAGCTATAATTTATATCATATGCAAAGATTCTCAGAAAACAACGAATGCTGTATTAATGCATTTGTTTTCTTCCTTGAGATGAGTAGTTTATAAAGTATCTTCTATAGTTTATTGTAGCACAGCACAAATACAAATTTTTGAAGTTATTAGTCTTAGGCAATGTCTGCCATCAGGTAGCCTGAGTAAAGACTCAACACTTGTGCATAAGTCCGTGTGACACATTGTGTCATTGCACATGCGCTATATTATTATGTATGATTGGCTAAATGTGTCTACAACTGTTTATAGGGGATTATCCCCTAGAACTCTGGAAGCAAAAAAGAAAGAAAGAAATTGATTTTAGAGCCATGTATTGAAATAATAGTAGCAACATTTTCTGAGGGTGTCATCTTGTTTTTATTTATAACGTAGTCAAGCAAAGAAGTTGATAAAATTCTTCTCTTTCCTTCAAATTAAGATTCTGTTTGGGGAGCCTGCATGGCTCAGTCCGTTAAGTGTCACACTCTTGATTTCGGCTCAGGTCATGATCTCAGCGACCTGAGGTTCAGCCCAGTGTGGGGCTTCGCACTGGGTGCGGAGCCTGTTTAAGATTCTCTCTCTTCCCCTCTCTCTAAAAAAGTAAATAAATAAATAAATAAATAAATAAATAAGTAAATAAATAAGATTTTCTTTTTGAATTGTGGTAACGGAATGTTGCCAGATCTCCGTGAGGCCACTTCAGTGATCTATTCCATTGTGTTTCAAACGTTATTGTGTGCAGAATCACTGGGAGTATTTTAAGACACAGATTGCAGAGCCCCACCTCCAAAGAGTCTGAATTACTAAATCTGAAATGAGAACTTTCTAACAAATTCCCAGATGATATTTTATCTATTTCAGATCATTTCACACAGGTCATGAAAGGAGTCCCTCACTTGTGTTCCGTTGCTGTGAAGACCAGCCTTCTACCTGCTCTCTCAGTGCTGAACCCTTCTACTGCCCCATGAAAATTTCCCTGAGCTCCATTATTTCTTTCTTCCTTGCCCCCATGACCCTCTCTACTTACTAATCTATGTGGTACTTGAACAGACTTAAGTGAACCCCATCTTTAAAAAAATTCCTTTGTCTCACGTACTTTCAATACACTTTCCTTTAATTCCTGTCTTTTCTATTTCTTCCCCTTTTTTTAAATTTTGAACTCTTCAGTTGTCTGTTTATTCATTGTCTCCAGTTTCTCACATCAACGTATCTCAACATACCTCTCTGGCAATATATCATCTAATTACTCCACTTAAAGTTCCCTAGAATATTTTTTAAACAACTTTTAATTCAATTCAGCACCATTTGAATTTTGAAAATATCCTCTTGAGAGTTCTTTTTCTGATTTCTACGCCGCCAAAATCTCAGTGTTTTCCTCTACTTCTTTGACAACTTCTTTTCTGTTTCGCTTATTCGTCTTTCTTTGTATACCAATCAAATGTTTGAAGTTCTGAATTCTCTAATTTCAATAATGTTCTTTTCTCACTCTATTCCACCTTTAAATGAATTCATTCACTCCAGCAATTTCCATTTTCAGCTATATGCAGATGATTTCCAAGTTTTTCACTCCAGATCTGATTAAATTTTGAGTACCAGACCCACTGTTAAACTGCATATTAGGTACCCCAAGCTGAACGTACATAAAACAAAATGCATAATATTCCCCTACAATGGTTTCCCATTCCAACATTCCCTATCTCATTGAGGGGTGCCATCATTTACCCACTCAGTCCAGAAACACCTACATCATCTTCAACGTCTCCTTTCCTTTCACCCAGCGATATGCAATTAGTCATCACGCTGTGTCAATTTTACCTCTCTTATCTTCCAATTCTCCACCCACCAGTGATCCCAGGCTAACTCCATTCAATGTTATTTCTCACTAAACTATTGCCTTCTTCAATTTCATCTCCTCGTTCCAGAAAGACTTATTGTTGAACAATGCAATCTAGTCATGCTACATTTTCCCTGCTTAAAACATGTTTGTCACTTTATATTGTTCTTAAGAGAAAACAGCATGACTCATAGGATTCTGTAATATCTGATAGTTTACCAGACTTGTTTACATTTAAACATATTGACTACTTTTTAAAAAAATCAAATGTTCTTTAAATCATAATTGTAATCAATGTTGAATGTGCTTTAAATATCTTGCCATATATGGCTTGGAGAACACTTCTAATTAGCAAAATTTGAACAATAGAAATATAAATTAAAACATTTAAGAAAATGGAATATTAATTTGGTGCCACAAAAGTAGTGTTATATATTTTTAAAAGTATATGAATAATTACACACATTCATGCACTCATACATATGCGACTTTAAAGAATGACTGATTTTGATAATTTCAGGTTAGGTATATATAAATCTGTAGTTGAACTTTGTGATTCTATTTATTAGTTGTCAATTCTATAGAAATAATCAAATTTGTCTTACAGTGTGAATAACTATAGTTATTATTTTAAAGGGTTGCATATCTTAAGAAGGTTGCCTAGGGCTATTTCTGATTCTTTCTATTCAACCCAACCACTCATAAATTGACAGTTTTACTAACAAATTGATAGTTTGGTATATTTGACATACAATGTTCACAGATGAAACATTCAGATTTTCCCTTCCCAAATAAGAATCTTTAAGTTAAATTTATTTAAATCTGACAGTATTTCATATTTCATGCATGAACCTGTCAGAGGTCTCATAGAAGAAGAAATGATAATGACAGCAGTCTTATGCAAATGTTCTGGCCCAAGAACTAAGAAATGTGTTCAGAAAATATTTTAGAAATCTATCATCAAAGATTCTAGGTCATCAAAGTTAGGATTTAACAAGTCATGCTCTTACTTTTGCTATGCTCTGTTATGTGTACTTTTGCTCTAATGCAAGTAAAAAAATATTGTCCATGAACAGTATAATGTCTATATCTTGCCTCTTCAAAAATAAAATAAGTCAACTATATATTCAATTTCTTTTTACCTTTTTTGTTTCAGGCTTAGTAAAAAAGTTCATTGACATAAAATTATCTTAACCAACACCATTTTTAAAAAAGACTTTATTTATTATTTGAGATAGAGAGTGAGCCGGAAGGGCAAAGCAAGAGAGAATCTGAAGCAGGCTCCATGCTGAGCCCAGAGCAGGACTCAGGGCTCGATCCCACAACCATGAGATCATGACCTGAGCAGAAACCAAGAGTCAGACACTTAAGTGACTGAGCCACCCACTACCCCCTCACCATTTTTAATTTCAAAATTACCTCATGTATAAGATGAGTCTGACATATACCTTGTATACCAACAGTGAATCTGGCAATATTAGTCTTGGAGAATATATATTTAAATACTTGAGTTTATTGAATTTGCACTAATTGAACATAATAAATAAAAGATACTTAAGCTCATAATTAGTATGCTTACTTCATCTCACTTAATAACATTGTGGACTACGTGCTTAGATCTTATGATAAGTAAGAATATGTTTCCAAATTTAAACATCACCTGCATATGATTTATTAAATTTATGTTTAAGTGAATGTGCAATAATAAACACAACAATATAAAAAGGCGTAACAAGTCACTAGTAGCAATTAAACAAAAGTTACTTTTTCATGTATAAGAATAGAAAACTATAGTACTCAATGAACATGAATGACTGAGTAATCACCAAAACTTTAGTCTGGGCATACTAAACAATAACCACATGTTGTACGCATTATTTCACAAAGGGAAATCTGCAAATATGGAGAGCTTAACAAGAAAGAAGAAATATGAATTTCTGTAACATTTGATTTCATAATTGTTGGAAAAATAATTCTGTGAGGGGAGAAATCACCTTTTAAAGTTACATTTTTAATATTTACCTGCAGACAAATGGAAGATGAGAAACACAGAACAGTATTAATGTAATCTGAAAAAGTCTCCTTTGAGATTTCCATTGTTCATACAAATTTGCTTATGGCAATGACATAATTTATTTGATACACAGCATTAATATGCATGAATAAATAGACTATGAATATCAGAATAAGGAAGGCTACTGTGATAACATCCAAATATATTCCTTAGGCAAACATAAGATAATTAGTGTAAAGCAAACCAATTGAAAAGTAGATTCATCAAGAACTGGCATCATATTTATGTAATTATTTTCCTTAAATCTACAAGGAAATTCAACTGTTGTTCACTTGAAGATAAAAAAAAAAATCTGACAGAATTTAAGCTTTGGAAGTCAAAATATGCTTCTTTTTAATAAAATCTTATTTCAGAGTTTGAGCTAACTTTCTTTTTACTTTATCTGGTTCTATTTAACTGTCAATTATTAATTAGAAATTATCTTGGTTCCCACCAATTATCTTTGAATGGCATTAATTATTTCTCAGGTTTCAACAGATTTTTGCCACTCTTTATCTGATGAATTAGCACAATACATTTTAATTTTTAAAATAACGCATGATTATTTCCTACTGCTTTCCATTCATAACACCAACTTAAACCTTATTAACTTTTCTCAATTATTAACAAGGAAAGCCAATAACATAAGAATAAATGAAAGAGGAAAATAAGGAACAAAAAAGAAGTAAAATTTTTTTAAAAAGCACAAATAGGAGAAAGAATTTTGTTGTCTGTTATGCGTATAGCAGCTGATATCTTACAAGAAAAAAATAGTGCAATGCTGTACTACATTGAAGACTTTTATTTATTTGCTTTGGTCATTCATACCTCTTCATTAATAACACACTTGTCTTGATTATGTAATTGAGTTACTGCACATACAGCTAACGTAACTGTTTCTGTAGTTTTAAGGGAAGGATATCTC
The DNA here is from genome assembly GCF_002007445.2 of Ailuropoda melanoleuca. Taxonomy (NCBI): domain Eukaryota; kingdom Metazoa; phylum Chordata; class Mammalia; order Carnivora; family Ursidae; genus Ailuropoda; species Ailuropoda melanoleuca. The sequence goes on along the minus strand of NC_048223.1, from coordinate 70,221,365 downwards.
TAACAAATAGTGTAGCAAAGTAACAGGAGAGATGGAAAGATTTCTATGGAAACATAATTGTTTAGACCCAGGGTTTTGATCCTTGGGTTTGCCATTCCAGAAAATGGATTTGATATCTCCGGAGCAAGCTTATTCCAGCCCCAAAACAGGAGATTCACAAGAGACTGACATATAAACTACAAGTACCATTTGTTGGTTACAAGGAGAAAAGTAATACTGACAAACAGGTTGGAATACTCATGACAGCCTCAGGACTGATATCTCTCCACAGTCACATCTACCAAGGAAGAAAACGGATAAGGTTGCTCTCAGAACATGAAATCACAGAGGGAAGATGAGTAGGTTTTATTTCATATTGGAATCATTGATCTATAATAGTCAATTCAGTCATTTTTGCCCAAAGGTACCCCTGCTTATGAAGAAAATTATTATTTTTGCATTTAGACAAAATGCATATTTCAAAAAAGTTTCAAAGTGGTATCATGCAAGGGGCGCCTGGGTGGCTCAGTCGTTAAGCGTCTGCCTTCGGCTCAGGGAGTGATCCCGGCATTCTGGGATAGAGCCCCGCACCAGGCTCCTCCGCTGGGAGCCTGCTTCTTCGTCTCCCACTTCTCCTGCCTGTGTTCCCTCTCTCTCTGGCTGTCTCTCTCTCTGTCAAATGAATAAATAAAATCTTTAAAAAAAAAAAAGTGGTATCATGCATAACATGTTGAAATGGATTTAAAATTGTGCAATATCCATCCAATGAAATACTTAAAGCATTGAAAAAGATCAAATAGATCTGTGTAAATAACATGGATAAACGTTTTTTAAAAAGCCAATGTTGAGTGAACAAAGCAAATGGTAATAATCCATTCGGTGCAATATTATTGATATAAAATTCAACATATATAAAATATAACTACTATATTTAAAAACACAGCCATTTATAGTAAGACTATTTTTTTAAGATTTTATTTATTTATTTGTCAGAGAGAAAGACAGCCAGCGAGAGAGGGAACACAAGCAGGGGGAGTGGGAGAGGAAGAAGCAGGCCCCCAGTGGAAGAGCCTGATGTGGGGCTCGATCCCATAAAGCCAGGATCACGCCCTGAGCCGAAGGCAGACGCATAATGACTGAGCCACCTAGGCGCCCCTATAGTAAGACTATTTTTAAAAGGAGAAGAGTGATAAGCACAAAATTAAGAAATGTATTCAATATTCAAGGGAAGGCAGAAGGATTTAAATGACATTTGAGTATTGACAGCTACTTGCAGTGTTCTACTCCTTCAGCTGAGTTGTGATTCACATGTGTTAGTCTTATATGTATATATCTGTTATTTATTCATATATGCATAGATAGACAATACTTGATTGAAATTAGATGATAGATGATAGATAGATAGATATATGATCGATAGGTAGATAATAACATAAATTCAAACGGTGGTAAGTAGGACTAGGGTTCAGGTACCGTTCTGGCCATCTATATTTCAACGAACCTAGCTTTATTCAATGCAATAAACTACAAATTAGAAAGCAGGAGTTTTCTTCTTTGATTTTGTTTACTTCAGAGTTTCATTTAAAAATGAGGCTATTTATACATTGATGCATTTCTTTTTCATTCTCAATAATTTTTCTTGCCTTTTATTTATTTTCCTCCAGACAGAAGGATTAGTTGGTCCAAGTGATGGAACATATTTTGTAAAAATTCAAAAAAACAAATTCATCAAGTATTAGCTTTTATGTTTTTATGTTGGGATGAAACATTTTAATCTGATGGTAGCACATAATACTGTACAGGGAGTACTCCCAGCCCCAAGATTTCCTCTCCAGATTATAAGAGAGTTCTCAAAAATAACTGGATTTGCTAGATCCTGGGTTCCTGCCCATGGGAAGGAAAGGGAATGCAGCGGGTAAAGTGCTGAAGTCTGCTCTCTTGTCACTCATAGATCTAATTCTGAGCACAGCTCTAAGTAATCCACCAGTTCCTCAGGCTGAACCACAAGCCAATCTCCTCTGCACTCCACGGAATCTCTGCCATGGATAATGTTCCTGCCAACTTGAATGCAAAGGTCCCCAAGGATGGTCCAGGCTTAGAGTATGCAGGGTTGGGGTCCCTGGCCATCACTTGGCCTGTCTTCACCATATTCAGCTCCCCCCACCCCCCTGCCACCACCCCAACTATGGCAACCATAGGTCCTGATTGCATGTACTTCACCAGGCCGGCAAAGAATAAAGAGTCTTTCAGGTCAATGTAGTGTTCCTTGAGAAGGTCCTCAGAAGCCCGAACTAATTTTATAGCAATAAGGTGAAATACCTTTTGCTGAAAATGCTTAATGATCTCTCCCACGAGGCTGTGCTTGATGACAGTGAAAGTGCGTTTCTTCACTGTTGGCCATGGTTCGCCTCCAGCTGCTCCAGTTGCAAGTTCGTCTGGGGCGCCAGCACCAGAAATGCTAAGTATTTCCTTTTGATGTTACGTATGACTTCTCATGTCATCAAATGGGCCATTAAAACGACTGAAAAAATGCAAGATCTAAAGTGACTATGTAGTAAAGCCGACAATTACAGCTTTGATCTGCCTGATCAGCATGAATTGAGAACTGATGGGAACGTGGGTGCCCAGACGATGCCCACATGGATACTGATGATAAATGACCTCTTTGTAATCCACTCCTACCAGGAAAGTATATTTGATCCCTGGGAAAGGGAATTTGTGAGGGTGGATCCTTGGATACATATAAAATAACTCAATTAACTTAGATTAAATTACGTACTTCTGGTAGAATAAAGGCTTGAAATACAAATGAATTTCAGTTAATCAAAATTTAAAAAAATAGAGAATGTTTCTTAAAAGCTGAAGTTTTGCTTAGGAAAATCTATGCTCAATAAAGATCCTTGATGCATAGAAAATTTATTTGTTACACTTTTCATCCATGAACAAAGCCTGATAATAATTTCCTCTTCCTGTATCCTTAAGTTGTTTTGAAGATTAATAAGAAAACTGAAGTTCTAAGTGTTTGGACTAGTTAATGATTTCTCTTTAATCCACATAATGCCATCCATGGTTAGGATATGACTATTGTATGTGTTGTTGTTATAGGTTTTACCATAACAAAATTGAGGGTGAAGAGTGTGATGTAGCTAATTTCTCCAAAACTCTTGTGCTAGGGCCGAGTTTCTGAGCTTCTCCTGCCCCTGATTATCAAATGGGCATGCAGTCATCCCCACATCCCATAGCATTTTTGTGATGAGTTTTTGATACAGGGGCTTCAGTTTTTATCTATGTGTTTACGAATTTGTTTCACATTTATTTGCATTTAGAAACTGGAAAAGAACAGTAGTATTATTTTTAATTAATGCCAACATCATTTTAAGATCTATAAATTTTGTGAAGTATTTGCTGATAAAAATGTACTGAAAGAGTGTGACTGGTTTATTATCCTTCAAATTGCTATGTGACATAAACAGGGAAGCACTGAAAATCATATGAAATTTCAACTGCATTTTGTATGGAAAGACGTATACTTAGTTTGCCCCTAGAATACAAAGAAGGTCGGAGTGACTAGGGTAAACTGAGAGAAATGGAGAATTAGATCCAAAAACGGGGCCAGAATGGGGTGGCCAGGTCCCATGAAGATGTGTAATCCATGAATAGATTAAATTTTAAAGTGAGGTAAAATCTGCTAGAATATTTAAACTGAGAAATGTGACTGACTTATTCAGGGATCACTCTGACTGCTAGGTGGAGAATCAGCAATGGAGGGTAGTGAGGAAAGGAATAGACCAATGAGGATGCCATGGCAATGGTCCAAGAAATTGATGATGCTACTAAATTTGTAGTGGTGAATAGTCTCAAAATCTAGAATCTTCTACAAGAATTATGATTTGCCTTACCAATATGTTAAATAACCATATAGTAGTGATACAAATATTGATAGATGAGTAGATGATTTAGAAATGAATGGGACAAGAACTGATAGAGAAAATAGTGGAAAAGAATGACAGCCCAGAAATTGACTATTGTATATAAAATATATGTGTATAAATTTTAAAATACCCAAATTAATTAAATAGAATAATAGTCAAACATTGCTGAAAGTTGAAGAAATAATATAGAAAAAATGACATTCTTATCTTATATCTGGACTTATAATTTTAAAAAAAATAAAGAAAAGAAAAAAAAAAGTATTTATATATGGAATTTTGTGGAGGAAAGTGTTTCCTAACAGGTTAAAAATCTTTTAAAGCCACATAGATTTTTAAAGAATGTAAACACACTTTAGGTCAGAAATAAAATTAAATGTTGTATGTATAATAGCAAAACACTTAGACACGACAAAGAATTAGTTATCTTATTTATAGAAAATTACCTTACAGAACACTAACACACATGTTAACATATCTATAGAAAAAAGTCAAAGATATCAAAGGAGAACCATTTATTAGTAAGAATATAAAAATCCAAAATCATTGTTTATTAGATGTATACAGATAAAAGCAATACTATTATATGATCATGATATGTCAAATTTTCAAAATGCTTATTCTCTCATAAACGGCTAGTAAGAATATCGCTGGTACAGACTCTTTAGAGAGCAATTAGAATATTTTGAAATTATGTTTCTATTTTTTACTCTGATCACATTTCTACAGATTATGAAAATTAAGGATATATTCAAGGATGTCTCTGAAACAATATTATATTGAGACATTGGAAATAAATGATTAAGTTGTTTAAATAAAGTATGGCAAGACAGAGTAAAATATTATGTAACCATTACTATGTATATTTTCAAAAGGTAATAATGATGCAGACTACTTCCCTGAATGCAACGTTACATTAAACGCAGGATATAATATGATTGCAACCACATTACAATCATGTACGTGCTTAGATAAGGCAATGCAGAGTGTCTATAATTGTGGCATTAAGAGCATTTGCTTTGACCTCAAAGTACCAAGGTCTGGACCTCAGTTCTGAAATGTGCCAGCTGTGTTACCTTGGATAATTCACTCCCTGTGTCTTTGGCCAGGTTAATAGGTGCCTAAGTTTGCCGTTATATAAAATAGGACAATAGTAATATATGGCACTTTGTGAAAATTTATTTCATGATATCATGAGTTAATGCTCAAGAAAAGAGAGCCAATAACAGTGTTTTGCATTTTATACATAATTTTCCTTTTGTACATAAGGAACATAACTGTTTCTACCAAACAAGTTAAAAAATTGAATATTTACTGTACTTTGGAAAACTTTTTCTACCCATCTTTCATCATACCCCTTAGAATTGCTCCCAGAAGCAACTGCTCTCCTTAAATTTATGTTGAGCACTCTTTTGAGTTATATTGTATAGTACTGTCTGCTTTTGAACTTTAAGTATTTGTGAACATATCATAAGGTTTCAAACTTCAACTTGTTTTCTTTTCCTTTTCTTAATATTACACTTTTAGGATTCATCACAGCTGACACATATGGCTGGCTGATTCATTTTCACTGTGCATACGATTCACAGAATGATGTTTGAATATTCATTTACTCAATCTAATATTGATAACATTTAGGTTGTTTCCACTTTTCTAGGTATTACAAAAAATGCTGTCATGAACATTCTTGTGCATGTCTTCTGTGCACCTGTGCCAGAGTATCTATAGGTTTCGACCTAGAATTGAAATTGCTACATTGTATACACACACACACACACACACACCTCTTAAAGGACTGGTACAAAAACAATACTCTCTTCCTTACAAAAGTCAAAACAGAGACAGTTTTGCAGAAATGGAACTCTGTGTGTAGTGCAGAGAACTTAAAATGAACACATCCCCTCTAGAAAATGGTACGTTCTAACAGTTTTTTTGTAGAACCCAAGTATTCTATCTGACATATTTCACATCTGAGGTTACTGATGTGACAATATCTCCTCTCATGGGTACTATTTCCCCCACCCATATCTACATTTTAGGCATGAAATAAAAGAACCGATGATTTCTCAAATAGAAAATCTTTTAGCAAACCCCCTTTTTTGGTTTAAGCTTAACATCATCAATTCATCATCAACATTATTGTTGATATATACTCCATTAGTTTATAAAACCTAACCAACTATCAATAGCTCAACCACCATCAGCATTTCCTTGACTACTTTATGGTATGGATTGAGTGGGCTGTGTATTAATTCCAGTTTTGTTTTAATGATACTGAGAGACGTGCTCAGGCTTTTAAATTACTGCAGCAATGCAGCTGGAAAAATTAAAGCAATTTTACCTCGAACCAAGGTAAACAAATCATTTTCACATCCTGTCTTCAGCTTTCATTCCTTCAAAAAAATATAGGAAAGCAATCTTTCTTTATGGCATATTAGAACATTAATTATTCTCTGGATTAAAAAAAGGAATAAAAAATAAAGTGGGCAAGGTATTTTTAACTGGATTTGAACATAGATAATTAACAGGCAAAAGACAATGTTTCTGCTCATAACTAATTTTTTATTACGATTTCTTTTGTTGGGAAATGTGCAATACTTATTTTCTCTCATTCTCTAAATGGCTGCCATCTATTCGTAAGCTAAGAGAAAAACCTGTGAAACTTCCTAAAAATTAGTTTCTCTGGACATGTATTCACTGTACAAAGAAAAAAAATCACATAAAAGCTATTCCATCTAAAATTGGCTGTGCTATGTTGGTTTAGCTGAGTTATAGCCACGAGAAAATTTTAACCGAAGAACAGATGAGAACAATAGACATCATTCCAGACTCTGTAAAAGAGCTAGAGGAATATTCCTGTTATAAACTGTAAAAATGTTTATATGAATTTACAAATCTTTTCTCAGAAGGATACTATGAAATAAGTCTAGGTTTGCCTTAAACATGCAGGGGGACAAACTCTGAAGTCATTCCCTTATTTACCAGAGGGACTTGACCCACGGCTTGGAGTGAAAGGAAGCATCTGAAGGGACAACTGGGATGAGGAAACAGAAGGGATAATTGATGACAATTGGGCTAACTAAATAAGATAAATAAAACAAGATGATATATTCTTTCTATATTAGAAATAAACCTGTCTGCAGGTAACAGAAAATCTAAAGATCTTGTCTAAATTGATTTAAATTTTTCTCATGTAACAAAAACTGAAAAGTATTTAATCTGGGGCTGATATGGTGACTGGAGAATGTGGTCAGTGACATGGGACTGTCAACACTTCTGCTCGGTTGTCTTGGGACTGTGGTTTCTGTTCTCTGTCTTGTCCCCTTGTGGTTACGTTATGTGATAGCTGCTTTACCACCACCAGCTTATCTTCATTTTAGGTAGGGATACCTGAAAGGACATGACAGTGAAAACCACTTCCCTTATAAAGAACTTTCCTATGAGACTCTTACTTTCATCATACTTTCTTCTGATTTTTGACTTCTGCTTTCATCATACTTTTCAAGAGACTATATCACAACATTTTGTTCCCATCTTTTGAAAGAACTACTATTACAATTATTAAACAAGATGTACTGAAAGTTGTTATTAAGTCATGTTTGTAAATAAACTTTTTTAAGAATAAAAAAATAATAAAACCAAACTCCTAGAAACAGAGAGTAGAATGGTAGTTGTCAGGGCTGGGGGTGGGGGAAATGGGGTGATGTTGGTCAAAGGGTAAAGCTTTTAGTTATAGATAAATTTTAGGCATCTAATACACAGTATGGTGACTATAGTTAATAATACTGTATCATATACTTGAAAGTTGCGTTGAGAGTAAATCTTAAATATCGCACCATAAAAAAAAAGGTTATTCTGTAGGTGATACAAGGTGTCAGCTAATGCTACAGTTGCAATCATTTCAAAATATTTAAGTGCATCAATTCAACACATGATACACCTTAAATTTACACACTATCATATGTCAAATATATTTCAACAATGCTGGAGAAAACTACTCAAAAAATGAGAAAATAGTTATGATGGTTAATTTTATTTGTCAACTTAGTAGGTGCTTTTTGGATGACATTAATGTTTAAATTGGTGAACTTTGGGTTAAGCAGATTGTTCTCCTAGCGTGGATGGGCCTCATAGATCAGTTGAACTCTTGCATGGAACAAAAAGGTCAAATTCCCAAGCGCGAGGGAATTCTTTAGAAAAGGGCCGATTGACTTCATCTGCTCCACTGTTTCTCCAGATCTCTAGGCTGCCAGCTCATAATGCATATTTTGTACTCATCAACCTGTATAATCACATGATCCAATTTCTTAAAATAAATCTCCTTTTTAGGCACACATTCTATTGTTTCTGTTTCTCTAGAGTAATATAATAATCATATGTATGACCACATGCATGGAGCTTTATCTCCCTCTCTAAACTCTTCCATTTCTAAGATGATTTTTTCTTACCCTTTATTACTGTTTTATAGTCTTCTTCGTATAGATGCTCTGCTTTTCTTCTTTTCTTTAAAAAAGATTTTTTAAAATTTATTTTTTCATGAGAGACACACGGAGAGAGACACGCAGGCAGAGGCAGAGGGAGAAGCAGGCTCCTCACTGAGCAAGGAGACCAATGTGGGGCTCGATGTGGGGCTCGATCCCAGGACCCTGGGATCATGACCTGAACCGAAGGCAGACACTTAACCAACTGAGCCACCCAGGTGCCCCTCTACTTTTCTTTTTAAGTTGACTCCTAAGTACTTTAAGTTGTCTTGTTTTCCATCCATCATAACTCCTGATTATTATTTCTAATCATGAAGGCTATTATTTTCAGCATATTAACTTTATACCTAGCCACTTCACAAAATTATCTTATTTTTTGTTCTGCTATTTTTACATATAATTATATTTAGAATTTTAAGCACACAATCATATCACTGAAAACTAATGATAATTTTATCTCAACTTTTAAAAATGTTTAGACATTATATTGTTGTCTCTTTCTTAATTGCTTAGCTAGTACCTTCGGTAAAATATTATCCTTGTTTGTTCTTGACATTAAAAGAAATATTTCTCAAGTGTGATATAATATATTAAAATAGCAAATAAAATAGTAAGCTTCTGCAGGTTGAAGTCCAATTTGTCTTCATATTTCTACCCTGCCCAAATCACCACTGTGCCTACAAATATAATGGATACATAATAGGTACAAAATATCTAATTGTTAGTGAAATAAATGACAAAACCATGAGATCAATTTAGCAACCCCTTTCTGCCATCACTCTTTATAATTGCATCAATACCCTCAAGGTATCTGACTGTCAGCTACCTTGTTTCAAAGTGGAAAAAAATGTCCTCTCTGTTCATTTCATGTTACAGTTTTATAGAGGAAGTCTCAAAAGAGTACCTCCTTTGCTCCATGATCAGAGAGTATTTCCAGTTAAATCACTCTTTCTGTGATCATGCTATTACTTAAACATTTGTCCAATGAATGGTGGAGGGTAGACTTCTCAATATACTGCCACTATTCTCAGAATCACAAATTCCATCTTCTTCAGTAACCAGTCACCCTAACTGGCCTTATTGGCATGTCTGATTCTTTCTCCCCAAAGAACGTGTTCTTTCATCAGAGGCTCCAAGTCCTTCACTGCAAGGAAATTGCTATTGGATGTACTACTAATCCATTTTCCATACTTTTACGTACTGAGCTGTTGTGCCCCTCCAATATTCCTATGTTGAAGCCCCAGTCTCCTGTGTGATGGTGTAGGATGTGGGGCCTTTGGAAAGTAATTAGGTTTAGGTGAGGTCACGAGGGTGGAGCCCTTTATAAAAAGAGGAAGAAAAAATATCAGAGTTTCCTTTTTCCACCACGTGAGGATACAGGACTGCCATCAGCAGTCCACTGCCTGGGAAGAGGGCCTTCACCAAGAATTGACTCTACTGTCATCTGTATGTAAAACTTCACAGACTCTGGAAGTGTGAGAAAAAATTGTATATTGTATAAGCCAACCAGTCTATGGTATTTTGATAACAGCAGCTCAAACTGACTAAGACACATATGTTCTCAGATTTTTCTGAAACCAAAGGTGAATTTAGGTTAGGAAAGCTTGCTAAAATACATACAACATTTCATTTATTGTGTGGTTGTTACACAGATGGCACACAGAGGCTTAGGCATGAAGTAAACTCTGCAAAATCAATCACATAGCTAGAAAGTTAAAGCCATGATTCATACCCAGATCTGTCTGAATCCAAAGTGCTTGTTCTTTCTAGTACACTACGTTCTTGTAAACACTGGAATACAGCCAGAAAGATAAATAATGTTGAAATTGAATTGTATAAAATCAATAATGATGAAGCAAATTTTATGTTATCATAGAAAACTAGAACATTTGAGCTACATGCCTGTCTGTAGAGTTTGGCACTAGGGAGAAGACTATTCTATCTTAAAGGAGAAAGAATACTTTAAGAAATATTTTGGGAAGGGGCATCTGGGTGGCTCAGTCAATTGAGCAACCAACTCTTGGTTTTGGCTCAGGTCATGGTTTCAGGGATGTGAGATCAAGCCCCATCTCAGGTTCCTCATTCAGTGTGGAGTCTGCTTGTCCCTCTTCCTCAACCCCCCACACGCGTGCTCATTCTCTCTCAAATAAATAAATAAATGAATAAATTAAAAAAATATTTTGGAAAATTTCAAACACATACAAATAGGGAATACAGTAGGGTCCTTCATCTCCGTGGACACATCATCCAGTTTCAATAATTATTATCCCATGGCCAGTCATGCCTCATCTATACTTCTTTAACCATTCCTTCTCCTCCCTGGCAAGATAATGTTTGAGTAGAGCTTAGGCTTCCATTTCATTTCAACTGTGAATAGTTCAATACTATCTCTAAAAGATTAGACTTTAGCAACAACATAAAAATGATACCATAATCATATGTTTAAAAAAATTTAAACAATCATTGCTAACCCCAGCAGTCCGTGAAGATTCAAGTTTCCCTGGCTGTCTCAAAAGTGGATTGTTTGAATCAGGATCCAAACACGATCTTATCATTTTATGTAAGTATTTTTTAATCTCATTTTTATTCCCTACCTTTTTGATTTCCATGTATCTTTTTTGTTGTCATTAAAGAAACCATGTTGGGAGGGGGGATGGGGTAACTGGGAGATGGGCATTAAGGAAGGCATGTGATGTAATGAGCACTGGGTGTTATATGCAACTGATGAATCACTAAATGCAGCCTCTGAAACTAATGCACTTTATGCTAATTAATTGAATTTAAATTAAAAAAATTAAAAATGAATTAAAAAAGAAACCATGCTGTCATTACATTATTTTGCTAGGGTGTGCAAAATCATGATATATTAATTCAATCATTTTTCTCAACTTATTATATGAAATTTCTCTGTAAAAGAAATAATTTCTCCCTTAACTATTTGAATATCCTGAGGCAAGAGTTCAGACAACACAGATAGGGTAAAAAATTGACTTTTCCTCCAGTAATTACTATTTTACAGGAAAGTAACAAATGAGGTTTTTTTGTCTGCAAACTATTATAAATAGTTTATATATAGTTAAATATAAATTTAAATGTATTTGATATGATTCAGTTTAAGGCTATTATTTTCATTGTTTCCCAAATAGTCCTATTTTTGGTCAGTAGTAGTCTCGTTACCGTTTTTCCTGGGTCCTTTTGAAATAACCTCAGTAGATTTTGATAGCTATCTTGCATTCTGATTCACCATATTCCAGGCTTATCTTGCATGTTTCCCCCATTCTGGGAATTAGCCATTTTTCCAGAAATCCTTGTATTTTGGGGGGAAGTATTATTCAGATGTCACAGTCTAGTTTATGGGTGTTTTTTGTTACTATTGTACATATTTGTGTGTTAGTTTTAGAGAAAATATACCCTAAATTCATATTTATATCTCCAGATTAAATTTAGGAGCATAGGGTTTTATATTTAATATGTTTGATTTAGTTTGCATCTATTTTCTCTAATGATAACTGTGCATTGAATTTCTAAATATATGATGAACATTACTGAAAAAATTTATGGTTTTTAAATAATTTGAATATTTTAAATTTACTTATGTAAGAAGACATTAATATAATGAAAGATAAAATTTATTTATGTAAGAAGACATTAATATACCAAAAGATAAACACAAAATGAAATACCATCAAAATCTCAGCAGTAGTGTGTCTTTGTGTATGTGTGTGCATGTGTGCAAGTGTGATAATTAAAAACACTTATTTGGAGGTGCAAAGGATTTAAAAGAACCAAGTAAACATTTAAGAAAGAAAAATCATACTTTTTTCAGTTATTTGTTCTTATAATAGCTCCTAGTAAGAAGAGTATAAATTACTATAATTTAAAATTATTTGAAATATTTTTTCTTGAGCTATCTACCATTTTGATACACAGAATAATTACTTTAGTTCATTTTGGTTTTAATTTTAAAACAAGGTAGACTACGGAGTCTACATTGTTTATTAAAAATTTTTAATACTTCATTTATTCATTTGACATAGAGCAAGAGAGCAAGAGGGATTCCTGGGTGGCTCAGTCAGTTAAGCATCTGCCTTGGGCTCAGATCATGATCCCAGGGTTCTGGGATGGATTCCCACATCAGGCACCTTGCTCAGTGGGGACCTTCTTCTCCCTCTGCCTGCTGCTCCCACCGTTTGTGCTCTTTTTCTCTCTCTCTGACGAATAAATAAAATCTTTAAAAAAAAGAGAGCAAGAGCCGGGGGGTGGGGGGCAGAGGTAGAGGGAGAAGCAGGCTCTACTGAGCAAGGAGCCTGAGGTGGGACTTGATCCCAGGACCCTGGGATCGTGACCTGAGCCAAAGGCAGATGCTTAACTGACTGAGCCACACAGGTGCCCCTGTATTTGACTTTGAAGTCATAAAAATTCTATATAGTTTTATCTATCCATCCATACATATATTTACAAGTTATAAAGTCAAATTCACAAATTAAGGTATATTTAGAGAAATATAGGCTCTCTGGCTTCTACTCCCTATTTTTTACTTTTTTATGCAAGTAAGTAGTTAAAAATTGTATTATTCCTTAAATTTTAAAATATAAGCAATAGTAACACATAATAAAGATTTTTCTATTTTTCTATATATATATATATATATATTTAATCTTACCTTATATCTTGGAGACTACTTCATAGAATTTGGATAGCATTGTATTCATACCGTTCCTCATTGGTGAATATTTAGGCTACTTTTGGTCTTTTTCTAGCACAGAAAAACTGCAATGGAGAGCCTTTGGCAAAAGTCTTTCCATATTTTTGTGAGTATACCTATGGGAAAAATTTCCTGTTTGTGAAATCACTGTATCAAAGCTTAAATGTATAGGTAATTTTACCAGGTATTCCCAAATTCACTTCCATAGGTGTTGTGTGATTTTGCACTTCTCACAGCAATCTGTTAGTGTGTCTATTCTCCATAGCAACATAAATATGTTTTCAAATTTTGGGACTCCTGCCAATGTGATAGATGAGAAGTTATATCTCTGCATAGTTTAAGTTGAAATTATTTTCTTTATAAGTAAAGTTGAGAATTTTCTTTGTGATCAAGAGCCATTTCACATATTTATTTGTGATCACTCTGATTACATCTATATAAAATTTGTATTTATAATAAGTGGATGACAGGAAGCGATGAATGGATAAATGGATAGAAAGAGATTAACCATTAAAAATAATTATTTTTCTCTGGTTCTTATTTACTTTGCTCATGATGCTCCTGTCTGCAATGCTTTCTTTCTTTCTTTCTTTTTTTTTTAAATGTTTATTTATTTATTGAGGATGGGGGAAGGGCTGAGGGAGAGGGAGAGAGAAACCCAAGCAGACTCCGCACTGAGAACAGCCAACCTGAGGTTCAATCTCATGACCCTCTCAGATCATGACCTAAGCCAAAACCAAGACTTGGAGGCTTAACTGACTGCACCACCCAGGCGCCCCTGCAAGCAGGGCTTTCTTTTTTACAGTTTCGTGAAGTGCAAATTACCAATTCTTTTTTTTTTTTTTGTATTTGAATTTTAAGTCATAGTTATAAAATTTTCCTTATGTCAAAGTTATATAACATTTAATCTACATTTTCCCTAACATTTGTATGGATATAATTTATATTTAACAAATGACACACGATTTTTTAAAAAAATTGCACACTATTTTAAGTATGTAATCCGATGAGTTTTGACAAATGTAAATCTTTAACCACGACTCCGCTTGATATTTATAACCATTCCATCATTCCAGAAAGCCGCACTGAACCACTTTACATTCAATCTCAACCATCCTTCCCTGCAGGCAACCACCTGACCACATTCTATCTAGAAGGATGTTTTGGGTATGCAACAATGGTGAGAATATCTGGCATTCTTTCAATATATTGCTGATGATGAACATTTCTATTCCCAGCTAATGGTTGTTGTTAAGTAAAGCTTCAGTGAAATTCCTGTAAAATATTTGTATATGGAAAATATTTTCTCTCTCTTGGGAAAATACTAGAAGTGGAATTGGTAGCTGACATGATAAGAGTTCTAACTTTGCACAGTCTGCCAAACTTCATTTCCAAAGTGTTTGTACCATAGCGCAGTCTGAACAGCAATGCCTGAGAGTCTCATTTGTTCCACAGCCTCACCAAGAGTTGGTATGGTCAATCTTTTTAAATTTAGCCAATCCAGTGGGTTTCTAGTGACATATCAAAGTGTTCTAAATTTGCACTTCTCTGATTACAAATGATGTTAAACTTACATCTAAGAGTTTATTGGATATTCATAAATCGTTTTGGAAATGTCTTTTCAAGTCTTTTTCACACATCTGAAAACTTGTTGATTTTATTTTTGAATTATTAGAGTTATTTATACATTATATTTAAAACTCTTTTGTTTGATATATGAACTAAGAATGCATTTTCCCAGTCTGTGGCTTACTCTTTCTCTTCTTTATAGTGTTTTTTGAGGAATAGATTTAAATTTCAATGTAATTTACTTTTCTTTATGTCTACAATTTATTCCAAGTTTTTTATTTTGTTTCATTTTGGTTTTTGGTGTTTGGTTTCTTGAGTGTGGTGTTAGGCGGAAGTCAAGATTAGTTTCTTTCCATAGATATATATCCAGTTTTTCAGCATCATTTATTGAAAATGCTAAACATCAAACATTTAATTAGGGATGCCTTGGTGGCTCAGTGGGTTGGGCATCTGCCTTCGGCTTGGGTCATGATCTCAGGGTCTGGAGATCGAGCCCTGCATTGGACTCCCTGCTTCTCCCTCTCCAGCTCCCTCTGCTTGTGCTCTCTCTCCCTTTCTCTGTCAAATAAATAAATAAATCTTAAAAAAATAAAAAAAAACATTTAGTTACATTTGTGCCCTTGTTGAAGATTAAACGACTGTACGTGTGGGTCTATTTCTTGACCCTACAGTCTGTTCTTTTGATCACATACTTTAATTACTTTAATTAAACCAGGTAGTTTGATTTCTCCATCTTTGCTCTTCACTATTTTACGTCCTTTGCATTTCCAAATACATTTTTTACTTACCATGTGAATTTTCAGCTGTGTACAAGTGCATGCACACAAATACACGCATGTGACACACGTCTTTACAAAGCTACTGGGATTTTGATGGCACTTTCTTTGTATCCCTATTGAGGCAATTTCTTTGTATCCTTACTGAGGAGAATGCATGTCTCAAATACCTTGAGTCTTCTAATCAATGAACATACTACATATTTCTAATTTATTTGGATCTTCTTCAAATTCTTTCAGTAATATTTTATATTTCTTAGAATAAGCCTATCGAATACTTTTCATTAAATTTGCTCTTAAGTGATGTTAAATATTTTCTTTATTTTTAAATAATTGTATTTTATTTCCATTTTTGTTGCTGGTACATAGAAATATCATTGAATTCTCTAAATTAATCTTATATCTTAAGGCTCTTCTTAATTTACTTATTGTCCCATCAACTGTATCAATGAATTTTATCCCTAAGGAAACCATCTCCTACATAGTTATAGCTCTCAAGAGCAGAAAAGATCCAGAGAGGAATGTTTGAGTTGAAGGAAAATAATATTTAGGGCATTTTATTTATTTTTTTCTTATTTTAGTATAGTTGAAACACAATGTTACATTAGTTTCAGGTATACATCATAATGATTCAACTTCTCTATACATTATGCTATGGCCACCACAAATGTAGCTACCATCTGTCACCATACAACACTATTACAATATCACTGACCATATTCCTTACGCTGTGCCATTTATTCTTGTGTCTTATTCATTTCATAACTGGAAATCCTAGAAAAGAACACGAACAATAATTTCTTACATTGGCTATAGCCATATTTTTCTAGGTATGTCTCCTAAGGCAAGAGAAACAAAGATAAAAATAAACTATTGGGCCTATATCTAAATAAAAAGCTTTTGCATAGCAGAGGAAGCCATCAGCAAAACAAAAGTGCAACCTCCTGAATGGGAGATGACATTTGCAGATCATATATCTGATAAGGCATTAATACCCAAAATATATAAAGAACTTAAACAATTCAACACACACAAACAAAAATATGATTAAAAAATTAGTAGAGGACCTGATAGACATTCTTCCAAAGAAGACATAGAGATGGGCAACAGACACATGAAAAGATGCTCAACATCATTAATTATCAGGGAAATACAAATCAAAACCACAATGAGGTATCATCTTATGCCTGTCAGTAAGGCCAAAACCAGAACAAGAAGTAACAAGTGTTGGTGAGGATTTGGAGAAAAAGGAACCCTCACGCACTGTTGATAGGAAGGTAAATTGGTACAGCTACTATGAAAAACAGTTAGGAATTTTAAATAAGTAATTATTTCCATAAAAGTTCAGGTAAGTGATAAGATATCTATATTTCTCAAAGAAGGACATGAATTGAAAAAAAAATTTGGTAAACATGAACTACAAGAAACAGTGACACTATATAACAGGTGTATATTTTATTTGTTAGTTTTAATGTTACACTGCATATTTTGGACCTAGTCTTATGTATCATTTTATTTTTTAAGTATATTTAAATAGCTCAAAAGTCTAGCCACTTTTAAAGAGTATACATTCTACATTCCATTCATTGCAAAACAGATATATTTATCTGGTAACTTCATATAAAAAAATTATTTCATTTTGGTAAGAACACTTAACATGAGATCTACTCAACACACGTTTAAGTGTATAATTAAATATTACTGACTGTAGGTATACTGTTGTACAGATGATCTCTAGAGCTTATTTATCTTGCTATAACTGAAACTTCTTACCCTTTGATTGGCCACTTCCCACTTCCCCTTCCCCCAACCTCTGAGAACCATCATTCCACTCTTTGATTCTATGAATTTGCCTATTGTAAATACCTCTTACAAGGGGAATTATGCGTTATTTTTCTTTCTGTGAATGACTTATTTCACTTAACATAATGTTTTCAAGATGCATCCATGTTGTCACAAATAGTAGTTTCCTTTTTCTTTTCTTTTTCTTTGGCTGAATAATGTTCTATAATATGTATATACTACATTTCCTTTATCCATTCAGATTGTGAATAGTGCTATAGTGAACATGGAGTGCTACTATCTCTTCAAATTGGATAAATACCCAGAAGTAGGATTGTTAGATCATATGGTAGTTCTATTTTTAAAAAAATTTTTGAGGAACCTCTATATTGTTTTCCATAGTAGCTATACTATTTTGCATTGCTACCAATAGTGTACGAAGGCTCCAATTTCTCTACATTCTAGTGTACATTTGTTGACTTTTGTTTTTGTTTTTGTTTTTTGTTTTTGTTTTTGATAGTAGCCATCCTAACAAGGTGAGGCGATACCTCGTTGTGATTTTGAATTCCATTTCCTTGATGATTAGTGATGTTGAGCAAATTTTCATGTACCTGTTCGTGTTCTTTGGAGAAATATCTATTCAAATCCCTTGCCCATTTTAAAAACAGGTTATTGGGTTTATTTTGCTATTGAGTTGTTTATTTGGTAATTCAGCTTTTTTTCATCTTGTTTTTCATTTTTGCATATATATTTTGCATAAAGTAATAATGTACACTGTTGTTTTTGTTTATCAGTAAGATTCTTCCCAGTTTTCCTTCTTGAATTTTTACTCTGTAGAGAGAGATTGATCCATTTTTAACCTCAGTCTTTTAGTAAATGCATAAACTTTATAAATCCTGGGTAGAGCATTGAAAACCCGCCTAAGGGATCACTGGGAATGTAGGTAGAATTTTTGAATTCTCCTAATGCTAAAGATTTTCTTTACTTTATCACCATGTGCTGTGATATTTTCTACAGGAAAATAAAGTGGTTTTAAATCGTGTTTTGAGAAGATTCCCAACTCACGATTTGGAGAACATGCTCTGAATCCTTAGGTAAGTCACCTGGGCATCTATAAAACGAAGAATTTGAACTGAATGACGTGAGAATTCATCTGTGCAATTTTATGATTGTTTAACTTCTTTCAGAGGTAGAAATTTAAAAGCTCCTCTTATCCTATTGTAATTAACAAAACGGAATAAGGTGATCAGTTGATTGCTATCACACATCACTTGGGTCAACTAACCAAGGCCTTCTTCCGCTTTTTAAATTCTCATTGAATAAATAAACTTGAAATTACAAAATGTAATTAAAAATTTATAATTAAAGGATCTTAGTCAATTCAAACACACACTCCTAATATATGACTTTACTCGATTTACATGTGGTTTTAAATTATTTGGTTTCATAGATATATTTATGATATTCTATATTGATCTTTATTTTCCCAGTTCTGGGATTGAAATCTGCACCTACTACTGTTCACTCTTTTCCTGTTATTAGTATCACATATATCCCAGGCAACCTGAAGATAACTTCACTCCAAATTTAGCTTCTTTTAATACACATCCAGTTAATCATTATGTCCTAGAGACCACTACCTAAAAGCAGTTACCATCCATTCTTTATTTTTATCCAATGAAATTTAAAATAATTATCATAGGGGCGCCTGGGTGGCTCAGTCATTAAGCGTCTGCCTTCAGCTCAGGGCGTGATCCCAGGATCCTGGGATCGAGTCCCATATCGGGCTCCCTAGTCTGCTGGGAAGCCTGCTTCTTCCTCTCCCACTCCCCCTGCTTGTGTTCCCTCTCTTGCTGACTGTCACTCTCTCTCTGTCAAATAAATAAATACAATCTTTTAAAAAAATTAAAAAATTATAAAAATGCAATCAGCTCAGATCTATGTAAATTTATCTTTACAATTTTCTTCAAAACAGGTTCCCATCATTTGCCAAACATATCTAATTTCTTTGCATTAATGTGTCTTTCTCTCAACCCATAAGCTGCCTGCCTGACTTTAGTTACATATTCTCTTTTATAGTTAATGTATGTTTCATTGCTTTCTACCTAAAACAGTACACAACACAATGCCCACTTCTTACACCACCTCTTTTTTTTTTTTTGATATCCATTAGGTAAAGATAATTTTCTCTCTTCTATAGTCTTTGAGATTTTTAAAAAGATTTTTATTTATGTATTTATTTGAGAGAGAGAGTAGGAGGAGAGGCAGAGGGAGAGGGAGAGAATCTCAAGCAGATGCCCCGCTGAGTGCAGAACTCTATTTGGGGCTCAATCCCAGGACCCTGAGATCATGACATGAGCTGAAATAAAGATTCAAAGTCTTGGGGCGCCTGGGTGGCACAGTTGTTGAGCCTCTGACTCTCGGTTTTGGCACAGGTCATGATTTTTTTTTTTTAAGATTTTATTTATTTATTTGACAGAGAGACAGCCAGTGAGAGAGGGAACACAAGCAGGGGGAGTAGGAGAGGAAGAAGCAGTCTCCCAGTGAAGGAGCCTGAGGCAGGGCTCCATCCCAGAACACCGGGATCACACCCTGAGCCGAAGGCAGATGCTTAACGACTGTGCCACCCAGGCGCCTGGGCTCAGGTCATGATCTAATGGGTCCTGACATCGAGCCCCATGTTGGGGCTCTGCTAAGTGCAGAGTCAGCTTCAGATTCTCTCTCCCTCTGTGCCTTCCCTGGTGCCCCCCCCCCCAATAAATAGAAAAATATTAAAAAAAAAAAAAAGAGTTGGAAGCTTAACTGAATGAGGCACCCAGGCGCCCTTCTCCTATAGTCTTTGGCATTTTGCTATTTATTTACTTGTTAATTTTTTTATGTGTTTATTTTTGACTTATGCTTGTTTTGTCCATTTGGGACATGGAGACATGCTGAATTTTTCCTCTACCTCTGTCCTTGTATTATCTTACTTAATTTTCACAGTGATATTGGAAAATTGGTCCTATTTTCATCATTTAATAGATCAGGAAAATGAGGCTTGGGAAAGTGAACTAAATGTTAATGATGATATTACTAGTAACCACAACGGCAGAAACTTAAAGTCAAGTCCTTGTGCATTATGCACGTTGTTTTTGTTATTGTAATTTCCTACAACGCTTTAATATAGAGAAGGCTTTTGATAAAGATTGGTTATTCTAAATAAAATTTCTCAGGAAATGTGACCCACAGGAAAATCTCATGAACTGTGCCTTGAGAAGTTTTCGTCATCTCAACAGTCTCCCAGACACCCAGCATAATACTATGTCCTTTGAAAGATATAAGAATCACATCCTAAAAATTTAAATTTAACTGGGAATATTTGACAGACACTGATAGAAATAAAACATCTCATCTATCTCTCAATCCAATGATTCTTTCTTCTGCCAATGAATAAAACCCATTAATACAAGTATATCTTATTAGTTTTATGAGAAGGTATAATACATCTCATCCTGACCAAAAGAATTTGAACAATTTTTACAAATAAAAAGTATCAGCCAAACTAAAAAAATAAGTTTATATTAGTAAAGAACCATTTGAACATGAACATAGAGTTTCTACATAATTCATGATATAATAGCACTATGTTGTAATCAATAATAAGGAAGAGACAAGCTGACAGTGGTGGTGGATAAGGGATATGAAAGAATCATTCTTAAGAAAGTGCAGTCATTTGCTCTATTTTCATCACTTTTTTCAAATAATTTAAGACCTGTTGTTTATACTTTACTTAAAATATATTTAAAAAATAAGTTTAGGGGCATCTGAGTGGCTGAGTCGGTTAAGCATCTGTCTTCAGCTTGGGTCATGATCCCAGGGTTCTGGGATCAAGCCCCACATCAGGCTTCCTGCTCAGGGGATAGTCTGCTTCTCCCTTTCTCCATGCTCATTATCTCTCTCTCAAATAAATTTAAAAATTCAAAATTTTAAAAATCTTTAAAAAAATTTTTAAAAATTAAAAATAAGTTTAGATCAAAAAAAAGAAAAGAAAAAAGAAAAGAACTTTAAAATATGTGAAAATGACCACATATTCAAGACTGAAGTTATGGAAGATATTCCCTGATTATGCCTTATACCTGATTGAGTATGAAAGTAAACCATTGTGGATTTTTCTAATTTATTTAATTATAAGGCACATTTATTTAATTATAGGGCACATAATTCAAATTTATTAAATTTGATATTCTCTGAATAAAGAAGATTGTGTTAAAATTGTGACTGTGTCTTTACCTGAATTTTTAATGTTGAAATACCATATTTTACACATTATAGTATATTTTGCATTATATTGCATTTATCTTTATATATTTTTAAAAAAATGGTTTCCTTTTGGAAACTAATACTCATTATGATGAAAAATTTTGAAGTTATTATATGAGGTAAGTTTTTAAAACTATGTTTTTCTATAAGAGACTCTTAAGAGAACTGAGGGTTGATGGAGGGCAGACGGTGGGAGATGGGCTAAATGGGTGATAGGTATTAAGGAGGACGCTTGTTATGATGAGAACTGGGTGTTATATGCAAGTCATGAATCACTGAATTTTACTCCTGAAGCCAATATTACACTGTATGTTAACTAAACAGAATTCAAATAAAAATTTGAGACAAAAAATATTATGCTTTAAAGCAATTAAAAGTTTATTATATTTTTATTTTTTTAGGGATTAAGTTAACAAAAGAAAAACTTATTTAAATATTTCTGGGTAGGGGCACCTGGGTGATCAGTCAGTTAAGCTTCTGCCTTATGCTTAGGTCATGATCTCAGGGTCCTAGGATCAAGTTCCACATCAGACTGCTTGCTCAGCAGGAAGCCTCTTCTTCCCTTCCCTCTGCCGCTCCCCCTGCTTGTGCTCTCTCTCTCTCTCTTAAATAAATAAATAAAATCTTTAAAATTAAATAAATAAATAAATATTTCTGGGTATACTTTCAGTAATTCACATTATTTTTAATATTTAGAAAATCGTTTCACTGACAGGCTGCAGTGAAAAAGGTATCTAAAAGATTCTATTAGTTAAATGCCCCCAAATATCATAACATAGAAGTGTTGTTGTGAGGAGCTTTTTTACAGAGTAAGACGGTTATACTTGTGACATTCTCATAAGTACTATGAAGACAACAATGTCATCTTTCCATTCTTCTATTTTACCTTAACTCCAAACCTTCTTTAAAGGTAAAGATTTATATGACAGATATCATGAGTTAATTCACAGTTTTCTTAAGAACATGGATATTTGCCAATTCTATAAAGAAACATCAACCAAAAAGCCTTAAAGTAACGATTTAAATAATTAAATTCCTACCTACTGACTCACAAATTAAAGTTAATTTTATTTAAAAATGTGTTCTACTGATGATCCATTGAAAAATGTTTCATTAAAAACAGAAAAGAAAAAGGAGAGAGACTCACACACCAAATAGGTTTAAAAAAACCCCAAAAAACATCGAAACCTCTCCTTTCCCCTTTTGTAGATCCCTGGTGCACTTTGTTATATTAAAAGTTACTGTACATTCTTCTCCGGAAAAACCTGTTATGCTTTTTTAATTCAATAGTTCCCCAAATCACCACAAAACAACCACAAACTGACCACGAAACTATCTAATAATATTGCCCCAAAATACTATATTTTTCAGAAAAAGCTTGGGTAAATAGGAAGCTGGGGAAATGAGGGACTGCCTTTGCTTTAAGGAAAGCCCAATGAATATCATTGTTCACAGTAGATTATCTGGTAATTTGCACATTAAAATTTCACAGTTAATTTTATCTATTACAACTGTAAAACTCTGATATGCCATCAGAAATCAAAACACAGCCCATACATCCACTATTGGTTTTGTAAATAAAGTTCTCTTGGAACACAGACACACACATCTTTGTGTATTTTGCACCGTAACTATAGAGATGAGCAACACACAAAGCTAGCATACTGTGTACTGTGTACTAACTAGTGTTGGCCCAGCACAGATCCTAAATTTTTAACAATCAATCGGCTGGAAGATGAGTTTATCATGATATTTTAACAATGAAGACACACAATTAAATCATGGGGTGTGCGAGTTCTGTAGAGTTGGGCCAAAAGATATTTTAATGGTGGCCTAAGGTATGACCCAGAAGAAAAGTTCTGAGACCTAACATCTTCTCTGCTCTGAATCACAGAAGAGTACACAAGGCCGTGATAATTTTAGAATGGGAAAATTTCAGATGCAAGTATCATCAATTGGGATCAATTGTCCCCAGTGGCCATTAAACAATTCCAGCAATGCAATTGTAAAATATCTAATTTAAATTGTAGTGGTGTTAATCTTGCTAAGCAATTACTTCATCCATCCTGACCTTTTCGAATACAAATGTCATTTGCACAGTTGTAGATCATGACAAATGGGATGTAATGTTAGCTCTATCACTTATGCATCTTGGTGTGAGATGGTTTAGCCTTGTTTCCAAAGGTCATCTTGTATTTTTTTAAATATGACATTTGTTTTGTCTTTATGACATAAGTTTAAATAAATGCTTATTATGCCTATCTATCAAGAGGCCTGTTATGATATAGCTTCTTAGTTTATCAAATCAAATGATATTTTTCTGGAAAAGAAACTGCACAAATTTCTAGGGGGAATGAGACAATGGATAGAAACATGAAGATAAGCTTCTAATATAAGAGTTGCACAAAATGAGCTATGAGACATCTAATAGGAGGTCTTTTATATAACAAACCATGCCACATACAACAGGGACAAGGTTATATATGTCAGATTTTTTAAAAATATTTCCAAAAGGCTTTCCACTTTTTCACAGTACAATAGCTTGACAAATTATATGCAAAAGCCTTTATATTTCTTATCATGCACCTAAGTTTTTGCTACTATATAGAAATCCTCTTAAATTATCACAACATCGATTTAAGAACAATATGAATAATACAGCACTTCTTGTGACTCAAATGGAATTAATAAAATGGTTAAGTTCTTTTTCTGAGGTGGGATGTTGTTTGTAGAATCTTGGAGGATTCTCGAGGAGAAAGTAAGACTAGATTTTTGTCCAGGCTCTACATAGTGCGAGATCACACACAACTTCCATCCAGTCTCAGTTTGCTTATCTAAAAAGGGTATAGAATATTAATCTAGTGTGCAACAGGACTTTTCATGTAAAGATCAAAGGACACCTTCCAAGTAAATATTACTCCTTGAAAAAGATTTTTTTTTTAAAAGATCAAGATAGAATAGTGTGCCTGTATGTTTTGTTTTCGAATGGATGACCAGATGATTGTCAGGCCATTTTCCCATGTTCTATTTGAGGCATAACTGATGAATAAAAATGGTGTACATTGCAGGTATACACATGATGTTTTAATATAATGTTTGATATACATCTATAATGTGAAATGATCACCACAATCAAGTTAATCAAATGTCCATCATTTCATATATATATATATTTTTTAAGTTAACTTTTTCCTTTTGTAAAAACAATTAAGATTTATTCTCTGATTCTGCAAATTTCAAGAGTACAGGACAGTATCATTAACCATAGTCACTATGCTGTGCATTAGATTTCCGGAACTTATTCACCTTGCATACCTGAACTTGTAATCTTTGACCAACATTTCACTATTTTCCCCATGCCCAAACCCTTGGCGATGACTATTCTATTCTCTACTTTTATGAGTGGGATAAAGACCTGAATAGGGGCACCTGGGTGGCTCAGTTGTTAAGTGTCTGCCTTTGGCTCAGGGCATGATCCCAGCGTTCCGGGATCTAGTCCCACGTCAGGCTCTTCTGCTGGGAGCCTGCTTCTTCCTCTCCAACTCCCCCTGCTTGTGTTCCCTCTCTCGTTGGCTGTCTCTCTCCCTCTCTGTCAAATAAATAAATAAAATCTTTAAAAAAAAAAAAAGATCTGAATAAACGCTTTTCTAAGGAAGACATATAGATAGCCAGCAAGTGTATGAAAAGGTGCCCAATATCACCAATCATCAGGGGAATGCAAATCAAAACCAAGATGAGATATCGCCTCACACCTATTAGAAAGGCTGTTATCCAAAAAGATGAAACATGACAAGTGTTGGCAAGGCTGTGGAGAAAGGGGAACCTTCATGCACTCTCAGTGGGAATGAAAAGTAGTGTAACCACTGCGGAAAACAGTATGGAGGGTTCTCAAAAAATTAAAAACAGAGCTGCCATATGACACAACACTCCCACTTCTGGGTTTGTCTTAGTCTTTTTGGGCTGCTATCACAAAATATCACATGGTAGATGACTTAGAGTCCACAAACCTTTATTCCTCACCATCCTAGAAGCCACAAGTCTGAGCTCAGGATGCCAGTGTGGAAAGCCCCCTTCCGGGTTACAGACTTCTCATTTTATCCTCACATAGAAGAGAAGGAGCTAAGATTGTCTGTGGGGTCTCTTTTAAAAGCACACGAATGATACTCGTGAGGGCTCTACCTTTATGACCTAATCACCTCCCAAAGGCCCCACCTAATAATACCATCAACTTTAGGGGTTAGAATTTCAAGATATGAATTTGGGGAGGATACAGACATTCGGATCACAGTGCAATATATCTCCAAAGAAAATGAAATAACTATCTCAGGGAGCTATCTGCATGCATATGTAGATTATCACATTATGAATTTGAGATAACATGGATGAACCTAGAGGATAATATCAGTGAAAGAAGCCAGTCACAGAAGAACAAATACCATACGATCTCATATGCATGTGGTTGGCTTTTCATGATGTCAGCATATATAATTTCTAGGCATTTCCTGGCATAGAGATAATGCCCAAGATTTAAAAGGCAAAATCCTTGGTTGTCATGTTAATAATATATGTTAAGCAGACATGGGGGCAGACACAATTCAGGGGCTAAGTTTAGACGGCCTAAGTGGGCTTGGTCAGCGGCTTCTCAGTCGATAGGGAAGCAGCCAGTCGATAGGGAGCACAGGGACTCCCCAGTATATATGATAAACTGAAACTGAAGGTCTTAAATCCGAGGTTTATATCCAAGGTGGTTAAGCAGGGAAAATTCCAACAGGTAAGATTATTTCAAAACAACATTAGATAACCAGTAATTCAGAGTGAGTGTGAATCTAACAAACAGGGGGCAAATAGTAGCTGTCCTCTCAGTCTATTTCCATGTTGATCAGGAAAACCCAAGTTACCAAGGGGCTATGTGAGGCAACTGCATCCCTGGGAAGATCAGAAGTCAGCAAGTGTTCCAGTAGCGATGATAATTGTATTCACATGTATTCTCTATTTTACTGATTCAGTCAAAATACATTGACTTTAAACTTACTCTGAGACAACGATTGATAATGTTCTAGGGATGTACATATAAATAAGATTACTATTCTCCAAGAATTTTCAGTTAAGAGAAGAAACAAGCCAGTATACAAAAATTACAAAACAATGTAACAAATAGTATCATAGGGTTCTTTAAACAAGTGGAAAATGGGTACCCAAGCAGCAAGTCAGACCAGAGGAGAACACACTGGAAATATCACTATTAGGGCCCAATAATTCAATGCAAGAGATTCAGACTCTAATTTTTTTAGAGTATATTATGCCCATATCTATTCAGCCTAAACAGATGAACTATTTTTGAGCAAATATGTTAATTACAGTGTGGTATTTGCAACCCAGCTGCCTGTACATACTAAAATAATAGTGTAGGATTTTGGTTCCACTGTTCGGCATATTCTCTATGTATTGAACAATCTTATCCTGTGGTTCCAAAACCAATATGTAGGGTATTGGTCTGGCCTATAAAACATGACATTCCAATTAACTTCCTCAGACCATCAGTTTAAACTCAGCCTCACAAATGAAGAGAGTGGGAAATGCCCATGTGATATGGTTGAAGGGGCTGAGGAAGACTGCCGTTCTCACTCCCTGGTTCTCCACACCTCCTTAATAGATGAGATCAATGGATGCTTTGACCTTTTAGAGTTCTCTATATCCATTTATTTCAAAGGTATTCATGGAGCATTTACCAAGTTTTCTAGTGCCCTGCAAACCCCATTCAAAATATCATCTGTGTGCCTAGACTCAATTGAGTAAGACCATCCAATATTATGTTAAAGGTCTTGGCAGACCAAAATCTCAACCTTGTGAGGACTCAGCGCACAGTGGAATATTAAACATCCCCTGGCAACTAGTGTAGCTTTTGAGCCAGAACGATTTTTGTTGCAAGTGGAATTGTGGAACACGTCCTCTTGCAGCATTTGCTGGGGCCTATCTTGTGTGTGTTCCTGCCTCGTTGAGGTGCAGTGTGCCAATTTTCCTCCTCTGTCAAATTGGGACTGTTTTCTCACTGACGGTGCTGCTGTCTTATTAAAATGTTTCTGTGGTTGGCTAGCCTCAGTTGCCAAGGTAACCATCCTGATGCATGTTGCCTTTAGGAGTTTATCATTAGATACCTGAAAACCTTGACTGCATGTAAATAATAAAAGCTATCAAGGTAATGCGCCTTTGTGTTTCATGTGGTGTTTTCCAGAGACTTGAAAAATATGTGATGAGGCTGAGCTTCTATTCATCCTGTTAGGTGGTTATTATCAAAGGTCCTGATGGGACTATATTAATCTTTTCTACATTCTTAAAAGTTTTAGTTTATAAATAGGGAACCCAATTTAAAATATTTTATTCATATTATTTTATGTTAAATTTCGTGCAAAAATAATTTGATGGAGCATTTGACATTGGTGAGGGCAATTCCAAAGGAATAGAATCAGCTGTGAAATTTTCTTAGGCCTCTAAACTTTCTTCTTTTACTTTCTATTCTGTCTCTGCTCCAGACTGCTGAGTAAACTAGTAATAGCATCAGGATTATTTCCTCTTCTCAAATTTGATCCTTCCCCACTCCCCCACAAAAGCCAGAAGATATCTGGCTTGGAGTTCAGATGTATTTTGGCTTATGACTTTGCTGTGCTTCACTATTCATTCATTCATTCATTCATTCATTCATTCATCTTTTCTGAGCCTTGGTTTCCTTATGCATATAAAGTTAGATAAGGATTGATACATGAATGGAATAGTGATAATGAATTAACATCATTTAGTACAGTATCTGCCACATCGTTGGTTTTAAAATAATTATATATATTATCAAAAGTGAATCATTTGTCTTTTCGTAGGGAATTAATTTGATGTTTTCTTTCTGTCTGTATTGGTAAAATGCTTGATAAAGAGTGAGCAGCCTCCGAATGAGGTCTATTTAAATGATTCTTGGGAGACTTTCCTGCCCTCCAAGCATTGGCAAGAATTTCTAGTCTACCAAGTTATGAGAATCCTTGCATTTTAGAATGCCTGTTTGGGGGTAAGTCTTCGTGTTTTCAGGAGTGTCAGCTGAAAGAAAGACAATCTCTGAGTAGGTCAGGAAATGCTTTATTCCTTGTCTTACTGAGGCTTATAGCCTGGGAAACAGTCTCAGATTGCTCTGAAGAACAGGGAATTATATATCTAAAATGGGAAGGGACTGTATGTACTTATGAGCAGTTCCCCAAATACTTGTGCATCACAAAGGTATGATTTGTTGTAAAAACTAAGGCTTTTTGATTTTCACACAGACTTCAGAAAGACACTTAGGTCATCTTAATACATTATATTTCCATTGCATCTGATTATTGAAAAATACTGCCTCTGCTTAACTGGTTTTCTGGTCCTTGCTATTTTGATATCTCCTTGAGGTCACTTGAGAAGGTCACACACAGAAGGCTGACATCAGTCCCCTACTGCGATTTTAATGCCCAGGGGTCTCTTCAACTGCCACACACCCACAGGCCAAGTAAGTATAGCACACTAAGCTATTATTTGCTAACAGTACTTTAAGAAGAATTGGCATCACAAGTTGGAATGCTCATACATACACCAAGATGGAGTATTGGGTACAAGATATATATTAGAGATCAGCACCTGTGAAAGAGAAAACGAGGAAGCACGATGGGGCAGAGGCAGAAGTTTAACTCTGATGTGGGTCCGACAAAGTCCTGGTCAACCTGCAGGGGAGGCCTAGCTCGAGTCTTATCTGTCCGGGTTATCCTATCTGGAGCTGGAATAACTGCATGTCCACTCCAGTCTTCTCATTCTTCCAGGGTGGACTGCCTAGGAAAAGTCACACCTCCTTCGAGGCTGCTCTCTACTGACCACAGTCCTTCCATGGGGCAGTCCTTCCTTGACGTAGATCTGGGTGGCTCCCTTCTGTGTCTATCACACTTAGATTAACTAGCTGTATTTGAGAAGTGAACTGCACCTAGATTCAGTGAGACAATGACAGACACACACTTTGCTGAAGGACTTGAAACAGATTCTGCTTTTGGTGAGATGCATCCCATGTGTAAGCTACTTCCCCACCAGGGAAGCCTAAACAAAGAATTCATACAACAGGAATCATGAGGACAACAAGAGAAAAGAGAGAAATCCCAAAACAAAAAGATGAATCAAGTTTGTATCAGGTCAACAGAGCCATTGATTTACTTAAAAAGAGCAACCGATTCTTTCATTATTTTATCTTCTCCTGTGTAAGTGGCATCTTGTCTGATCAGACTTCCCCTTTTCATATTCATATTCATATTCATTCCTTCATTTTTTTTAACCTCATCACTTTCACTCTTACAAGGAAAAAAATGTCTTTCTGTTGCCGGCTCTGTTTAGTCTTCTAGAATTAGGGAAGTCAACATCCGAGTACACTGAGCACAGCTAACCTGATTCATTGCTGTAGAGCTTTGTGGCGGGTGGGGAGGTGCTGATTCCCATAGCTTCCCCAGGATGTTTCCCCAGTGCTCTGTGGATGCTTATATGACCTCACACAGAGCTACTTCTTTCAGCCTCTTCCTCTCCTTAAAGAAAAGGATGCACTAATATTTTCTCCACCCCACATCTCTTCTTCTTCTAAAAACTTTGTTTAAGCTTATGCAATGGTGATGCAGAGTGACTTAAAATATAGGATTAGGTATCAATAAACTAAAGGGAATGAAAATCACACTACTATAAGTTATATTGCCTTGATGGGCCATTACATAGGCATCAGTAAGCTTTAAAAAATCACCATGGTTAGACAAAACAATTTGCATTGCCCAATATCTTGTAAAAACAGCTGAATGTTTTAGTCCACAAATTTCCTTCCCCGGTTATGCCTCAATGATTTTCACTTACTAAGTAGCATCACTGAGCCATGAAAATATTCCCCCCAGGCGCACACAGCTCACTAGAATTTTTGTTCACAAAATATTGATTTCATGATTAAACTTTCCGTTAGATAAAAACTCAAGGTCTGAGCTTTAGACTTTTCATACTGAGTTGAATTTATGGTTTGAAAATCCTTGAAAATTGTCTATTTCCATTAATAAAACATAAAGATAGTGTTCTACATGGAGAAGATTAGATTTATTCCCAAATCCCCATTGCTCACAAGAGGCTAGTATTCTGTCAAATTTATGATTATATTTAAATACTTAAACTTTATTCTGTGGGCCACATGACATTATTTTTACACCTGTAGGGTAAGTCTGAGAGTTATCAGGAAACAGAATGGACGTGTGGTTGCTTAGGAGGATACGCACTGATATCTCTTGGACCACTTTTGATTACTGCCTCTTCTCCCACAAACAAGGATGCTTACAAAAGGATGAATTTTCTAAATTTGGTTTATAATGGTCAAAAGGTTTTAAGTGACAATGTGAAGTCCTTAAACAAACTGTACGTAGGTTCTGCATATAGTCCGTCTCCTAATGAGATACTTTGAAATACTTGATTTCCAAAGTTCCTCCATTATTTGGTTGACAAATCTTTGCAAACACTTAGGTGATTCTTAAAATTGCAATACATTAGATCTTTAATGGAGTGATTCAAAGTTATCTTCAATACTCCAATATTGTTTTTAAATTTAGAAAGACTTCAACTAAAATCTAAACTCATCCCAATTATAAGTTTGAAATTGGAGTTATATTTTGAAATCATTTTCCTAAAGGGTCAAATTGTCTTAAGTAGTAAAAATATAAATATTCAAGCTTAGATTTTCTCATATAAAATATTAATAATGTAGAGCCAATTATATTTTCTGTGATTCAAAAATTTCATAAATTTTAAAATGCTTACCACTAACACTACAATTATATAAGCTTATGCAACTTGAAGGGCTGCTTTTTTTTTTTAATTTTATTTTATTATATTGTGTTAATCACCATACAGTACATCCCCAGATTCCGATGTAAAGGTTTGATGCTTCATTAGTTGCGTATAACACCCAGTGCACCATGCAATACGTGCCCTCCCTACTACCCATCACCAGGCTATCCCCTTCCCCCACCCCCTCCCCTCTGAAGTCCTCAGTTTGCCTCTCACAGTCCATAGTCTCTCATGTTTCATTCCCCCCTCTGATTACCCCCCTTTTCTTTATCCCTTTCTTCCCCTACCGATCCTCCTAGTTCTTATGTTCCATAGATGAGAGAAATCATATGATAATTGTCTTTCTCTGCTTGACTTATTTCACTTAGCATTATCTCCTCCAGTGCCGTCCATGTTGCAGCAAATGTTGAGAATTCGTTCTTTCTGATAGCTGAGTAATATTCCATTGTATATATGGACCACAGCTTCTTAATCCAGTCATCTGTTGAAGGGCATCTCGGCTCCTTCCATGATTTGGCTATTGTGGACAATGCAGCTATGAACATTGGGGTGCATATGGGAAGGGCTGCTTTCTTAAACAATATTTTTGGAGCTGTTTTTTTGCTTCCCTGAGTATTAAGGAACTGAAACTATTGGCCAGGATGAAGCTGAAGCCTTGAACACTAAGGACACATGTGAACCCTATTTATAATTGTCAGTGACTCCATCACAGAAAGATTGAAGAGGTAATGTGAAACACGTCCCTTAGATTTGAGACCTACATTTTAAGCCAGATTAAAATGTGTAACTAGTGCCTGATGGCTCTAGCTTTTAGTTAGCATATGATTTTTGCTGCTCAAATATAACTGATTTCCCCCTGCAACTCTTAAGATACCCTACATTCTTGCAAGATACTTCTCTTAGAATCACATAATATTTTCAAAAATTAAAATGATGTCGATTGAAATTTTTCTGTTTCTCATGGCTTCTGTTTATTCGGTATTGTAAAAATCTGTTATTTTTAGCAATGACAGTTTCTTCATCCTCTAAAGAGATAGGATTATTCTAGGTAGGTTATTTCTAATGTTTATAATATGATAGAATCTCAAAGTTGAAATATATATTAAAGTACCATCTAGTCTACTTACTCATTAGATAAGAAAAAGAATCGCTTTTTAAAAAGAATTCTGTAGTATATTGTGAACATTTATGTAAATTTTAACTCCTTATTATCATCACCATTATCATTTACTCATAATGTCATTATGTTCAGGTTTTTTATTAGGGTGACCATATAATCATGCCATCCAAACAGGGCAATTTCTGAGAGTAAGTTAGGGAATGATTACTAATTAAGTAATCAGGACTGTCCTGGGAAAACTAGGACATCCTGCCACCCAAGTTACGCTCAACTATAGTCATCTGAAATGTTTAGAACATTTCCATTCACAAGGAATTCTCTAGAGCACCAGTTTTTACATTTTATGCTCCCATCGAGGTTTTTAGTCGGCTAAATTTAAATTTAATTTTTAGTCAGCTAAATATTCAAATAGGGTCACACTGATTAAATAGGAAACAGCAGACCTGGAACTCTGTACCTTATATTTCCTTAGAGGTATACCAGGAGTCCTGAAGCACCACTAGGAAATAGGATGCTCCACAGGGTTATTTGAAGGCTACTGCCTTAATGGGGAGAAAATAACACTTATCAAACGTCCATGAGGTGCTAGACCATATACATGTAATTGGCTGGGAACAATGGAGCTGAGATTTAAATCCATGTCTAAATGATTGCAAAGCCTTATTCACTAAAGAATTCCTCCAAAGAAGGTACATTGCTTTTCTGTATAATTCTTATTTTAGAAAGTCCTCATTGTATCAGTTGGGTCACCCTAGCTTATTCTATACCAGTCACAAAAAACTTGCAAAAAGAAAAAAAAAAGGATCAACAGAAGTAGGTTCTTAAAACAGAAACATTTCTTATTCACACTATAGATCCTTTGAAGGATTACAAGACACTACTTACTGCATTTTCTGAGTTACATAGGTTGTAGGAATTCTGTCTTAACATAAACTTCTATGATCCCAGAAGCAAGGAAGGAAAAAATGGTGAACTATTCATTACTTCTTAAAGTTTCCATATGAAAATAACAAATGTCTTTTTCTTTTACATTCCATTAGCCAGAACAAGTTGTGCGGGCATATCTAAGTTAAACAGGATGAAGATGTATAACTCTCCAATAGGGAGGGTCACCAGAAAAATACAGTCAGTTGACCGTGCTCTTCAACAAAATCTGTATTTTCGAACTGATCATTAATATTCCTCCTTCTTTACTAAAGGATCCTTCATATTGTGAAAGCCCTCGTATATTTAGATTTTTAAAGTGGTTTGACTCAGTTCTCATTATTCATTTCAAATTTCTTCTCTGCCAAGTTAAATATTTTCAGTGTTTCAACTGTTCCGGAAAAGGCAATCCTTCTAGTGGTGTTTCTCAAACTTGAATGTGCTTCACATCTTCTGGAGATATCAAAATGCAGATTCTGATTCAATAGGCCTGGATGTGGCCTGCAATATAATTGTTTTTTTGCTTGTCTTAAATAATGTCTTGACCTAGTTTTGAGGTCCTAGCTAGAAGCTAGTCAGTTCCCCTAATTAAGTCCATACCCCAACCACTTGCATGAATAGGCTTTCACAGCCTGGGTCATTATGCACCTGAGCTAATTGACCTGGGGCCAGCTATCAGACAACTAGGGACAGCCCTTATAATGCAGAGCCTGCATATTTATTCAAAGAAGCCAATCCACAAAGAGGCCAAGAAACTTAGCCACCCCACTCCACTTACCATGCACACGCTACGCCCTTCTTACTCCATCTCCATGTACAACCCCCTGTGTGACCCTGCCCAGGAGCCTTCCCTCATTTGGAACTGTAAGTAACAAAGT
The DNA here is from genome assembly GCF_002007445.2 of Ailuropoda melanoleuca. Taxonomy (NCBI): domain Eukaryota; kingdom Metazoa; phylum Chordata; class Mammalia; order Carnivora; family Ursidae; genus Ailuropoda; species Ailuropoda melanoleuca. The sequence goes on along the minus strand of NC_048223.1, from coordinate 70,187,065 downwards.
CCTGCCTTTCATCTATCCCAGTGTAAGTGTGTTTTGTCCTGATATCAAAAACTTACTCTTTGTCTGTTGATGGATCCCATGGTTCTCTTTACCCAAATTTTCTTGCTGTTGAAATATTTAAAATATTAGCGGAACTTAGAGGAGTTCTCACCTGGAACAGCAGGAGTGATGGATCGCTTGAGCTGCACTTCTGGGGTTGGCTTTCCAATAGATTTCTGGCCACAGCCTGTGTTTGGCAGAGGCTTATTTCAGGGGGCTTGTCACTTACTCAGCACCGCTGTTGTGTTTTTGTTTTTAATTATTATTTGGGGCAGAATTTTGGTTTATCCATGTGCTTCTGGTGACCCCTGTGGAAGAAGCTATCGATCAGACTTCCCGACAGTACAGAAATGACACTGGTTGTGTTGATGTTGCACAGGTGACAGTGATGGTGGCTTGTCTTCTGTGCTATGTTGTCAACTAACTTCATGTTCCCCAGATCCCCAGGGGTATTGTGGGTTGCAATATAGGTCAGTAGCCCAATGTTTAAACCAAACGTGGGACTCTTGGACAAGGGAATGAATATCTCATTCCTGCATCCCACCCTTCCCCATACACTTGCCAAAGTTACCCAGTTGCTTAAACCATGAAAAAACACTATCCGGGGTACTTGGGCTTTACTAAGTGCCATTCCATATCAACATTTGAATTGACTGATACTTTGGACAAAGAGCTGTGCTAGAAGCTAGCTGCCTCTCCTTTGGATAAGGAAGACCCCAATCCCTAGACCCCAGTCCCTAGAAAGTGGACTGGGAAGGGTTGGAACAAGAGATGGCTACCCATGAGGTGGGCCACCACTCTCTTCCCCTTTCCTGTAACCCACAGAAAGTCCACACTATGACTTATCAGACAGAGACAGAAACTATAACTGTGGCTTTAGGCTGCTAGAAGTTCAAAAGAGGGAAAAAATGGGGTGAAGGGATGAAAAAATACCAAAACTCAGGATACATGGGGAGGAACTAACAATTACAGGGCACACACACACACACACACACACACAATTAAATTAAAATAAAGGTCTATAATTTGAGCCAATTGAAAATCCAAAATTTATTAACAAAAATTTATATAACAATAAGCTATAAGGATACTAAGTGGTTTTTGTGTTTCTACAACATAGATACTAGATTAACTTCAACATTTGCTAAAATGCACCAATGACAAAGCTTCATGGTCTTAATCAGTACTGGGCCTTAAATTATAATTATATCTGAGGATCCCACTAAATGTTTAAATTTAATAATAATCTTGGGAAAATAACTAAATATAAATTGGACAAAAAATAGCCATGCCTCATTTTAATTACAGCCTTGGCTCAGTTTCCCATAGTCATATTACCCTTTGCCCTGAAATATCTCATATTAGACATAAACACTCTGATATAGTGAGTAATAAATTTAAATTAAATTAAGTCATTGACACTTACAAATTGGCTTGATAAAATGGGACCCCATGAGCACCTACTTGAAATGGTTAATACATCCCAAATAAATCAAAATGTGGTCAAAGATCAAAATTTATTATATAAGACCTAATTAATGAATGGGTGGTATCTCCACTGCTTCTTCATTTGACAGCCTAGTTTTGCCTGTTTTTAAACAAGGACAGAATAAATGATGTATGATGGTAAAATACGACAACCTTAATGCTGTGGTCATATCCATTGAGTCCCCAGTACCCAATATTATTGAAATTACTAACTATTCAATCAGCAGCCAGTAAATGTCTTACCATTATATATTATACTTACACGTTCCATGTTCTATTCCATGCTTACTTTAATAACCCCTCAGCAGCAGTTCATCCTCACCTCCAAAGGACACACACACCTTTACTAGTCTCCCTATAATGTACCTTGACAGCTGTGCCAATGCACACCATCTTTGCAGACAAGATCTTAACTGCATCCACTTTTCTTCAGGAGTGCAGTATGACATCGCATTGATGATATCCTCCATTGAGGAGATTCATTTGGCACACTCATTAGAAACTCTTTTTGAGTTCTGAAAGCAATATACTCCTTATTTACAGATCTTACGTTGTTTCACTAATGGTGCTGCTTACAAATCAACACACCTTAAAAAAAAAGGTTCTAGCATCTTTCCAAATCCAAATCGAAAGGCACTCACATTAATGCTCTCAGAGACTCCTTCACCATAAAAACTTTAGCAACCTTCTCTCATGCCTCCCTGAGTCTCTGGACGACCTACAATGGCCATAAATTGCCTACGGGCTTCTGATGCAAAACAAAACAAAAACAAAACCTGCCATTTTTGACACCATTAGAGTAAAAATTGCTAGTCACAGACTGGGCTCTCCTGAAAATAGAGGCTTTCACAAATCCTGAGACTATAACCCTCCATTATCTAGCTATCTATCATTATTCCTTGGGTCATGAAAGCAGCATCTTATAAGCTTGTCAAGGTTACTGAGTCCTCCTTAATATAGGATGGAGACAAACCTGAAGCCTCTGACATATTCCACTTGTAGGAGGGAGTGGTTTCCCCCGTCCTCATTTCCTTCCCAGGTATCATGGTCCTGGAGGAGATCACCTCTCCTCCAGACCCCTTAGCTACCCAGGAAGGTCCTAGAACAAACTGAGTGAAAAAAATAAGCCCATACACTTTGCCAATGGTGTTGTCACCATCATAAATTATAGAGTTCTGTAGAATTTTAGCTGATAGAGGATGGGACTCAAGGTTCAGCACAACTGGCAAAAGTGTGCAAGGGCATCTTAAGGTTGAAAGTTCTGGTTAGCAAATGGTCCAACCTGCACATTTCTACAAACTCTAGGCTGTAGTTTAAGAGAAGAGTTGTCCCCTTCAGGGGAAGGAATTCTAGAAATCTCTTGGCTCACAGATCCCAAAAATATAAATCAAAGTCACAAACATCTCTACATATGGTCAGATGACATACAAGGACTTACCAAGACTCTACTTATCTCATTTGGAGTTTCAGACATCACTGAACTATAGTGACCATGCACACATTTCACTTCTCAAAATACACAGTTCTGGGCTCTTGAGAAAGGCATTCTATAGAACTTTCATCTCTTCAGTAGGTCCCAGGCAAGCAGTTTGAGATGCCTAGTTGACTTCTCAAAGAACAGCTATTGATGTTAAAAAAAAAAAAAAAAAAAGAGAGAGAGAGAAAAAAATTTACCCCCAACTAGGTCCTACTTTTTCTTAATCCAAAACTGCTTCTTCTAAGACACTGACAAAATTGGACACAAGACACTTACTGTCTCTTCTTTTGATATTAGGGATTCCATTACGTTTCTTGAGCTCACTGTTTGCTCAACCCAGATCCTGACATGTTCCTTTTACTCTGCCAGAACATATACCTTACACTCTACTCTATGCTGAAGAGAAAATCTTATAAAGGTGGCTACTACCTGTACCATTCTAAAACTAAGTGGAAATTATTGCTTTCCCCAGTAGGCAATTGCCTCATTACATGTACACCTCTTCACCTGTTGAGGAGAGGACCTCCCATTCTCCAGTGCCTTCCCCTATTCCTTTTCTCCTTGCTACCAGGAGGTTCTATTTCTTACGAGTGCCCCTTACTCTTGTTTACAAATACCACTAACTTTTACAAATACCTACTTGAACTGTCAGTTCATGTCTTCTAACAATGAAGCTGGAAGACTTCCAACCTTGATCTAAGGAATATACTGATATAATACTAACATAGAAATGTAACTCCTACTTTAAACACACTACAACCCTATCAAGATACTTTTAGAGACCCCCAAAATTTAGATCTGGTTTTTTGTTTTTTGTTTTTTTGGCTAGTGTCATATAAATGGAAAATTTGGCAATGGGTTGGTCTACAAGGACTCTTTATACCTCTACATGTGTCCTTCCTTTTTACTCTCAAAATAAAATGTTTTCCATGGTGTTTAGGGTAACTTCTGCCTTATTCTCTAAGAGTCTCCTCTACTACTTTGGCCACTCAAATACCCCTGATACTCAAGCTAAAATTTGATTTCAAGACATCAAGGAGTCAATTGGAATATAGCTTTGTTTGTTTTGTTTTTAACACTGTCTTGACTCCGTGTTGAGGCACTGGCTAGAGGCTGATGGTTTTCCCTTCTTGAGAAGCTAATTTCATCCATATCCCAACCACTTCCATTAATGAATTCTCACACTCTGGGCCATTGTGCATCTTCCTTAATCACCCTGGACCAGTTTAAGACAACTGGGACCAACCTGAATGCTCTGGAGCTTATGAATATTATTCGAATAAGACAATCCACTGGGAACCTAGGTAACCCCACCCTACTTGCCCTACATAAACTGCCCTTTACAACTTCTGACTTAACTACTCTCCAAGTCTCGTACAAAATTTTTTTTGTTTCTCTTCCTAATTGGAACAATAAAGGAAAGGGAATTAATTTAAGAAATATAATTCAGCCTAGTCAAAAGAATATTTGACAAAGTCACCACAGTACACCCGTTGTCAAATTTATACTCATGCGTTTATTTTCAAACATATTTTATTTCCAAAGAAAGACAACAAAGCCATGCTTCCATCTAACATGATACAATTACCCTGTGGAAATGATAAGAACTCCTTCAAAAATTTGTACAGAGTCCCTGTTTTGTGATTGAGCGATGTTCATTCTTTTAGTTGATTCACATTTTCTCTTTGGTATTTGTAACATAAATACTGAGATGTAAACCGAAATAACATTAACAAATTCAATGTTAGGTAGGAGGTAAATGGGAGAGCAGAAAAAATGTTTGGTTAATATATATACAAACATACTTACATCATAACAACTATAGTCTACATTTCTACAGCTCATGACCTAGTCATAGCTCATATTTACAAGTGGTATTTATAGCTACTTTCTTTTTTTTCACTCCCTATCCCCTTTGCCATGATGGGATGAGAGAAAGGTAGAGAAAGACATTTCTATGTTTGCAAATTTTTTCTTATGTATTCATTTAGAATTTATGAAAGATCAGACACAGTATTTCCTGTATCACACTGCCTTTTCCAGGGTCCAACAGAGAGAAGCAGATGTTTCTAAAACAATTTCATCTACCAAAAACAACATAACAAGGACTATCTCTTCTAAAAACACAACTATCTCATCTGTATATCTACTAATATGCAATAATCTTACAGTACCTGACCACTCTGCAGAACTCTCTAAGACATCCCCTGGGATAAGGAGAGTGAACAATAAAATTTGAGTTAGGTAAGTTATTTGTTTAATTTTTGTTATTGCTTATTTTCTATTTGATTTTGTTCATTTTTTAATTTTTATTTATTTATTTTTTCTAGAGAGAGAGAACATGAGCAGTGGGGCTGTGAGGAGTAGAGGAGGAAAGAGAATCTTAAGCAGCCTCCACACCAAGCTTGGAGTCTGATGCAGGATTCGATCCCACGGACCAGAGATCACAACCTGGGTTGAAACTTAGAGTCAGACCCTTACCGACTGAGTCACACAGACATCCTGATTCGTTGTTTTGTCTGTTTACCTAATCTACCCTCTGCCTTTCCCTTTCTCTTTCCATAAAATGTCTATATGCATAGAAAATTTCAGACTAGGGTTCATATCTGAAAATTTGGTCATTATTCTATCCACAATATTTTATCCATAATATTGATTAAAATATGAGCAATGTAGAAAAAAAAAGGACAGATTTCTTTAGCTCTCATCTATAGATTTGAGATCTCTCTTTGGATGTTTTTTTAGAAGGCCACATATGTACCTCTACGGCAAATATTTGTCCATTGTTTCCATAAAGATATTAGGATTTAATTTAAGCTTGAGAAATTAAATTCTAGTCCCACATTTTCCACCTTTATCTTTTCATTGTCAATTATGATCAATGAAACAGACTATGATTTCAAAAATAAATTTAAAATAATTCTCCTAGTTTTTCCTACAGAATATAATCTTTTTATTTTTACCATGATAGTTCTTATACATGCAATATTTACAGTAAATAACTGAAAATAGTTTGTGAAAGATAACAGAGTAAAGAAAGTTCATTGGATTATACATACTCAGAGAGAACAATGGCTAATAATGCATTTCTTCTGTTTATATTCAGTACAATCTTGCCAAATTAATCAGGACCATGTGAAATACTGCTTAACTTAAAAGGCAAGATAATAAAAGAGAAAATGTCTCAGAAACATAAAGGAAAGATATTCAGTAGTGCAAAATATTAGATAGTTCCTCTCCATGAAAATTATTATATATGATTTATAAAAATCTGTGTCAGGATTATTAAAGTGGGTAGCTAACAATGTAAAGGTTTGTCAATTAATCATTAATTACTTGTTCTTCATGGCATAAATTAAGATCAATGGCTCATTATTTAATTGTAAAAAAGAAGGTAAGATACTGGCATCTACATCTATGACAGCATATGCATTAATATTTGAAGGGCATATATTCTCCTGCCCAAGAATATCTCCTTGATCTGTCTGCCAAATTATCACAAGTTTATACTGGTGATTATTGGAGAAAGCTTTGAGGTCCCCTAAAAAAATGGCTGCCAAAGTAGTACAATGTTTGAATTTGTTCTTTAAAAATTATGTCATACTATTTTTTTTCTTTTCAATGCATAAAATAGGAGATATAGGATCAGCAAGTACTGATAAGGTGGGAAGGACCTGACTCAGGTATTACTTTGTAGAAAAACACACTATAGCGATCCCTGTAGTGAGGAGTCCGAAGCAGTCACAGGTAGCATGAAGGGTCAGGAAAAAAATTGCCTGCCAAATAATGATTTGCTGGAGAATTAAATCTTGTATGTGTGTGTAATGTCAGGGGAATAGAGGGGAAATGTTAAATAACATAGTTTCATTTATTTTTCTTTATACCATGTGTTTTTTTTTAATAAAAGTATAGTTGATATACAATATTATATTATTTCAGGGGTACAACAGAGTGATTCAACATTTATATACATTATGAAATGCTTACCACAGTAAGTATAACTACCGTCTGTCATCATACAGAGTTATTACGAAATTTAAAGATTCATTTATTTTTTTGAGAGAGAGAGAGAGAGAGAGCACAGGGGGAGGAGCAGAGGCAGAGAATCTTTAAGCAGACTCCCTGCTGAGTGGGTTTGACCTCATGACCCATGAGATCATGACTTGAGCCAAAACCAAGAATCGGACCTTCAATCAACTGAGCCGCCCAGGCACCTCTGCAATATATTTTTTAAAGCACGGGAAAAAAGACGATTGCCTCTGGATACAAGTCTACTAGTCCTAAGAACAAGATACCTGTAAGACACAAACTGTCTTGCTGCCTGAATGCATTCCTTCAGTACTAAAATGAAACCAAAATTAAACCCTAGATAATTGAATATTTTAATTCAAGTCCTGTTCTCAAATAAAGGTAGTTCTACAGTTAATACCATTGAGCAGAATAAGAGATGCTCACTATTTTCTTTTGTAATTTCAAGAAAAGACATTAATGGCCAATGTCACATTTACTTGAAACATAGAAACAAGTAGAGTAAATGATCGTGCCCATTTTTTTAGAATGCCCTATTATTTGGCTTAGAATGACTATTGACTTGTTCTTACTGTGGTAATAGTTTTTATGTCTTGAAAAATTAATTCTCTGTGGCAGAGAATGTTTCAAAAGATGTCTTTATTCATTCATGTTTGTTCTATGAGTGAGGAACTTAACACTATTTTAGAACAAATTATTAGTTTGAAAAAAAAGTTTATTTAATATTTGGGCTCTTCACAATCACAAATACTTTTTTTTTTAAGATTTTATTTATTTATTCGACAGAGAGAGAGAGACAGCCAGTGAGAGAGGGAACACAAGCAGGGGGAGTGGGAGAGGAAGAAGCAGACTCACAGAGGAAGAGCCTGATGTGGGGCTCGATCCCATAACGCCGGGATCACGCCCTGAGCCGAAGGCAGACGCTTAACCGCTGTGCCACCCAGGCGCCCCAACAATCACAAATTCTTTTGATAGATATTGTTGGTTTTTTGCAAGCCACAGTCCATATAAATTCATTGGTTCCCGGCTTAGTAAAAATTTGGGAGAGTTGAGTGATGTTAAAATATTTAAAGAATTAAACCTTTTATCACGTACATGAGTAAAAACAGCTCATAGACAAAATAATTTGTATGAATGCAAGTATTTTATAAAATATAGTTAAATGTAGAATTTAAAATGGGCACTTAAGTAGCTAAATTCAGATCCATTTTAGAGTTCACACGGCCCGTTTCTCATCTATTACTGTATTTTTCATCATACCATCATAACATATTTAAGCACCATTATCTTTTTGATGCAGATGAGATAAATGAGCCCATGTTGTATAGCTTAAAGTGGTAGAACTGGACTTGAATTCAGGTGTTTTCAGGTCATGTAACTTTCCTGAACTGCTCACAGAATACATTTAACACAGCTGCTTTGAGCAAGCCCATTCCTTGTGCAGCATCACTCTCTATTCGTAGCACAGCAAAGAAGCTGCCTTTGGGATAATTGCAGGAACATCTTGTAAAAAATAAAGATAAGTGGCACATGTAGCGAAGAAGCATGAGGGCTATCAGAAGCCCTGTACGTTGGTCTCCACCAAGAGAAGAATCCTATTTTGTGAAGCAGTTGTTTTTTCCCTCATAACTAAGGGTAATTGATGGACCATTGTTCAATATACCCCTTCAAAGAGCAGACTGAGAGCACTGATGCATTATATTTGAGAAACTAGTACTCTCCAGTTTGAAAAACCAAGACTTGTTAAGTTGCAAAGGTGGAAATCACAAGGAACATAAAGAATTGGTTTGAACTTCTTTATTAGTATTTTTGTATAGTATCCGTTCTGTCAGAGGAAAGCCACAAAAGGCACATCTGTCTATTCCACTGGCATGAACTTGTAACATCTAACAGAAGTGAAAAGGTATGTCACTTTCCCCAGATACAGCATAGAAAATTCTGACCTGTCTTTAATCACAGTGTGGAAATAAACATTTACTTCAACTATGGGATCCGCTTAAAGAATTTGGACTCTGGTTATTTTGCTTTGTGCTATAACATAAATTAAACCTATCTTCCATGATAGATACCCAAATGGCCTTTCCTATTTATTTAAATTACATTCTTACGTCTATTACACCTCAGTATCTTATTACATTATTCTATTTATAGGCACTGAGTATTTATTACACAACACTTTGTGTTTCTTTATGTGTGATATTAGTAAAGAAAAACAGATATAATGTGTTTCCTGCTGATTTTTACCTTTATGTTATTGAGTTTAATCCCTACAACCTGTACTCTACAATTACCATTTTTGAATCAAAGTCTTCCACCTCCACTGCATTATGCTGTATGGATTAATCTGTAATTTAAGTAAGAGACCGACTGGTCATATGACACATTATCCTAGAAAGACCAATACCTGTCTCACATTGCAATTTATGTTGCTTAGAAATTGTGATGCTCACTCTCTCATCTTCCTCTAGAAGCCACACATAAGGATATCCAAACTGCATAAATAGTATACTAAACACAAATTGTTGTCATTGACAGAAAAATATACATATAATTTCAGTTAATTATATTCATTACACCCCATTCCTGGCAAGTTGAACACAATTTCAAATAAATATCTGTGTATAATTTGTACGGTAAATCTAAAAAATAAAAAATAAATAAATAAAATAAGAGTAGAGGAATGTTTTCTATGTACACCAGATTTCAAAATGGAAAGCCCAAGATATAGTTTGGTACAGTTTGGAGTATAAAATAATGTATGTGGTATTTATGGTAATTAAAAAAACAATTTTGGTGAAATTATTTCCTCAAAATCTTTTTTTTTTTTTNTTTTTAAGATTTTATTTATTTATTTGACAGAGATAGAGACAGCCAGCGAGAGAGGGAACACAAGCAGGGGGAGTGGGAGAGGAAGAAGCAGGCTCATAGTGGAGGAGCCTGATGTGGGGCTCGATCCCACAACGCCGGGATCACGCCCTGAGCCGAAGGCAGATGCTTAACCGCTGTGCCACCCAGGCGCCCCTCCTCAAAACCTTTTTTATTCCGTACAAAAGTGACTACATGAAAATAATACTTTGTTTTATATATAAGCACGACCTTTCAGCTGCTAAAGTGATTTAGAAAATGTGGTTTATGAAGCAATTTGAATCACCCATTATGATTAGAATATTTTTAAAAATCCAAACATTTTAATAAATGATATTCATGGGCTCATTTAAGAAACAAATTTACAAGAACTTGTTGAGATGTGTTCACATAAATAATCCTCCTTTAAATCTATTAGCAAACCTTAGCAGAGTCAGAGTCGGAGACCAGGCTTTAATTAGGAGGAATGGCCTGTGGCTGGGGATCAACTATATGCTGAGAACTGTGAATCCAAACAGACACCGCCCGCCTGAATCAGTTTGACTTTACGCTGATTTGCGACAAATGTTTGGGTCAACTGTGTTTTGAATCACCCATTAACACATCAGCAATGAAAACGTCTTAGTTATTGTTGCAGATTTCCAAAATGTAAAATGTTACTTTCCAGTAGTTTTGCTTAAAATGCACGTGAGTGTTAAATAAGTGGAGCTTAGGAAAATTGTTGAAACACTCAGTCTTAAGCAAAAGCAAAACAAAACACAATATTCACTGTTGATTTATGTTTCATAATATTCCCTCCCTAGTCTCATGGTGATATCAATCAATAAATCTTGGACAATGGAGCAATTTTGGCCTTTTAAAAATGGTATTTATTTGTTTATTTATTTATTTATTTGAAAGAGAGAGAGAGAGAGCACAAGCAGGGGAGCGTCAGGCAGAGGGAGAGGGGAAGCAGGCTCCACTGAGCAGGGAGCCCAATGTGGGTCTCGATCCCAGGACCCCAAGATCATGACCTGAGCTGAAGGCAGATGCTTAACCGACTGAGCCACCCAGGTGCTCCAAAAAACCAAAGATTTTTAACCAATTTTTAAAATAGTTGAAGTAAGTTGGTAGGAAATGTTTGAGTAGAAATAACCTTTTGGATTTGTGATTTAACAATGGTTATGGAAAGCAATTCAACTAGATACGTAGTATAGTTAAGTGCTCTGAGCCCAAATTCTGAATCCTTTTTCCCAGGGTCAAATATTAGTTCTGCCACTTATTTATCTCAAGTGCATTAGATAATCCTTTTGCATCTCAGATTCCTTAAGTGCACAATGGAAACAACAATACTATGTATCTGACAGGGCTCTTGTGAGAATACCTGTGTTAATGTATGTTAAACACTCAGAGCAGCACCTGCCTGCACATAATCATTGCTTTATGTTAACTATTATTACTAACCCAAGTAGATGTAGTGGACAGTACTATATTTTATCCAGGGTTCAATGTTGTCGTTTATCAAAGTGCTTAATTCACTTTCATTTTTGGGATAAATGACTGAACATGATTTCTGAGATTCTGATTTTTGATCCTTTTCTTTGTACTCCTATTATTCACTTTACACATTGGCAAAGTGGGGATTCTACTAGTAGCCTATTTCAGACATTTTATATAGTAAGAGCTAATAAAATAGATAAGACACTTTCCAAATAAAGAAATATGTGTCTTCCAGTAAATCAGTAGAGAATTGCATTTAAACATGTGTAACATCATTCATCTGAGTATCTTAAAATTGCCTTATGGACAAGTATGATTCTATTTAAGAGCTAGAGAAAATGAGATCTGAAATTACTTTTTGAAAAGGTCAAAAGGCAGAAAGCTAGTAACAAAATTGAGGTTTCTGAATTTCCTACTAGAGCAGCCTAATCAGTAAGCCTACCTGAGTCTTCCCAAGTCATTCTAATGAACTAGATGGTGAACAGTTAATTTTCCACATGAGTGCATTAGACATAGGGGCATTTTACTCCTTCAGTCCCTCTGGCTCTTCACTGTCTTTCCCACACAGATTTCCAAAAAGCTGAAAGGTTCTTGTAAAGCTGAAATAAGCTGAACAACTTCTGCTAGTGTATGGCGGAGTTGTCAAGGTTTTTGGACAGACATATGCCTATTTAGTAAGACTACTCAATAAATAGTTAATGACCATTGATATGTACTGGTTGCTATGCCAGACAAAAAGAAAAAAAAATGAGGGATGATATTTTCTTCATTAATCTCTTGTAGCAAACATCTCTAACTATAGACCTGTTTTGATGTGCCAAGGAGTTAATAGCCTTGGTAAACTTCCACTGATAGCTCATTATCATTGACCTTTTCTATGAGCCCACCTAATGTTGAAGGTAGAATATGCTGACTTGGACTGATATACAGGAACAGAGAGGTGATTGCATGTGCTCTCCTCTCACTGCTCTAAGTTACCTTCCCTCATACATGCAAAAACCCTAAATCTGTCCATCACCTCTGGTGGGCATCTATGGTGGATCCCTCTTTCTTTGTACCTTCATCCCAAACGAGGTGCTGGTATATTTTTTCCCACTTATCTTTAACTCTTCCAAAATATTGTCTGTACTTGCTACATCTTCATATCCCTCAGCTCCTTTGCATGACCTCTGCTTCCCTCCTTCAAGCTAATACCAATTCCACTTTTCTTGTCTCAAACTGACTTTGCATTGAATTTCCAAGTATTTTATACAGTAAACTTAAGTAAAGAGAAATTGGAATCTTCTCATCCAGAATCAGATGTGTGTTAGTTCAAGAATTCTAGAAATCCAGAGATTTCACAATATTTAAGGTTAAGCTCATGAACCCCTACATAACTTCTAGATGGACTAGAGAAGGGATATACCTTATGAACTCCCATGAAATTAAGTGCAAAAAATCATGATTTTGTGTGTGTACAAATATGTATACATATATAATATACATATATATATCATATATACACGTATATGACATTTTTAAAAGAATATTTCACAGCTTCCCTCAGATAGTCAAAAAGAAGACTTGAAGGAATAAAATTTTTAAAAATTATAATGTAGAAAAATAGGTAAATGTATACAGTAAGAGAAATTATCCAAATAAAGACTTTTAAAAGTGCAAAGTATATAATACTGCTAATACACTCAGGGTTAATCAGAAAAGTATTCACTAGAGAAGCTGGAAACATTTACATGAGTGGAGAGGTGTGGAGGAGCATTCAAGGAAACCATTTCTATTTCATCACCAGCATAGGGGAAAGTTTTAAAAAACGATGCACTTATGGGATAGCAGTGCTAATAACTTCCATCTTTATGACGACTATATAACCAGACTTGTGCAAAACATTTTACATGGATTATTAAGTGCTCACTACAACTTTATGAAACAGGTACAAGGGTGCATTTCATTATCTCATTTACACATAAGAAAACCGATGTTCAATCAGGGTAAGTAACTTGATAAGATCCTGTAGCTAATAAGTGGCTGAGCCAAGACGTAACCCTTAACCACTGAACACTAACCAGTGCTTGTTGGAGCACATGGTTGATTTTGAAATGAGAATGGAAATGAGATTCTGCATCTCATTCAAAAACAACTAATCGACATATGAATAGCATTTTATTAATCTCTCGGTCAAATTTAGGTACAGTTTGCTAATAAGAGTCCACATTCTCAATGACTTCTTGGCCTGCTACTGCTACAAAAAACCTCCTTTTACAACTGACTTCAAATTTATAAAATTACTATTTAATAACATATTTTAATCCTTTTCCACTTTCAGATGTTGAAAAGAATTCTTCAATAATGGGGATTCTTGCTATCTATTGTCTGCTTTACCACGCAGTTGCTTTAAAAGATACTCTTATTAAAATACCAATTAAAGTTCTGATGAAAGATGAAAAGTGCTGCAATTCACTAATGAATCATTGAACTTTACATCGGAAACCGGGGATGTACTGTATGGTGACTAACATAATATAATAAAAAATCATTAAAAAAATGTTGCAATTTGTTTTGAGTAAGAATAGATATTAACACCTTTCATTTTGTGATTATGTACCTTGTCCTTACTAAATAATATAAAGCTCCTTTTTTCCTCTCATATTTAATGAAATGAATTGGAGACAAGTTGCTGACCTTTCAAAAAAGAATCTCACTAGAACATTGAGTTAGAAAGCAAATTGAATAAGTAAGCAATTACTGGGGATTATTCTTTGCTTTGGACTTTGATCAATGAGAATGGAATGTGCAGTTGCCATAGATATAGAAGGAGTTGAAATGAGAATTTGTACTTTCAGTGACTTTACAGAATGCTTATGTGTTGGGTGAATTGCCAGACATATCAGAAGTCTTATCAGAAACTGTCTAAGAGACAAACCAGATGCTTGAATGCCTAAATATGGAATGCTTAAATGAATCCATTCAAGATTCTGATAATATACTAATAAATTTAGAATAGAAAATCATAGTGTAAATGTAATTTACCTCCTCATTGTAAATACCTTTATGTCCTTTGTGATAAACAAACCCAAACAAACAAAAACTCCCCAGGAATTTCACAGTAGAAAGTGACTTCATTATATATCCCATTATTTTGTGGAAACATTATGGCATTGATCAAAAGCACTGTCCTGCAGAAAATCATCTTGGGATCTTTCAAACTGGCCTCTGGTTCCATGCACTGCAAATCTCAAGTCGCTTCAAGCTTTGCCTAAACCAAATAAACACACCAGGTTAACCAAAATTAATAGGTAATGATGGGATTTATATGCTTAAACATTATTGCTGCAAAGAAAAAAAAAACACAAAGGTTATTTCTTGATTTGAATCGTTCATCCACATATATAGTCAGTTTTACTTGATGCTCTTTAAAAACACTAATATAACTGATGATCATGTTTATGATGCAAATATAGGAAGCTCTTGGTTTGCAAACTTGAGGGTTCCATGGGTGAAATCTCAAATTGGCCCTTGTACACAGAGGGGAAGGAAAGAGTGAAGAAAGAGGCAGACCACTCCAGAATGGCACGTGGTAGTTTAAAAAGCAAGGGAATTTACATCTTGGAAATCGGCAAGAGGAGTATATCTCCTCACCCACCACCAGCATCTTAAAAGTTTATATAAAGGCCCTAACCAGTCATATAAACCATCCAGATGGTCTCAACAACACATTGCTCTCCTAAGACTGCATCCTTGAAAACAGCTCAAACTGTGCAAACAGTGGGCAGAACATACATTTCAAGGAGAGGGGATGGTTAAGGAGCCTCCCATTGCTTGGGTCCAGCTTGTAGGTCAACCAGTGGTCATAACATCTTGATGACTGTCTCCAACAACAGTGATAAAAGCATGTTTATTGTGTTAATATTAAGGGCCAGACACTGTCTTAAGTTGTGAACTCAATGCTCAATGGTGTATGTTTAATAACAATGACAGATGTAGCTCTGAAATTTTTTGTAAGTTGTATACCCACTTAGAAAAAGGTAATATAGGTTTTTCTGGTTGCTTTGTAGTCTCTGAGTTTGTCTCCATAAATATGTGAGTCAGTAAATGCAACTTAGAACCTTGGATTGAGATCAGAAAACTAATGCCTCAAATATGATTGCAAAATTTGAATGATAACACCAAGGTGCATGCATTTCCTCAGAATGTCTAATATATATATCAAAGACTTGTGTGTCTTTGACAGGATGAAGTGGCTGGATATTTATTTTTTTATAAACTCTTTATATTATACAAATAAGATTTATTACATGATTTTTTTGACTACTGATTCTTACATTCTACTATTTTTAACTGAATTATATAATTAACTCTCATTGTATTAGCATTCCATAGTACTCTATAAAACTTGAAATAATTGCAGAAATATGTTTTAGATGTATTTTTTGACAAAGAAATTGTGTCATATATACTCAGGACTCTTAGCTTTCCATATTATAATGTGCTGTAAAGATTTTTCCATGTTAGTACAAAAAAAAATCTAGCTTATGTTTCCCTTTTTAATTGAGATATAATTGACAAGAAACATTATATTAGAGTTAGGTGTACAACATGATTCATTATTGATCACCACAGTAAGTCTAGTTAACACCTGTCACCACAAGCAGTCCACAGGATCCATGTATAATTCATTTAACCATTTCCCTGTTGATGTTGTTACAGCCCATCCTGCAACAATCCTCTTTGCCATGTCTCTTTCTATAGCTTTAATTACTTTTATAGCAGATATATAGAGGAATTAAATAATGATTTTTAATGTTTCACATAAATTTTAATTTAACCGATACTACCAAATTATCCTGCACACAATCATATTAATTTGAAATCTCAAAAGTAGGAGGAGCTTGGAGTTGATGATTCTTTCCTATTTTACTGATAAAATCTGTGTAGCATATTATCTCATCATTATAAATGACTATTGATAACGTTGAACATTTTTTTCCTTAATATTTTGTGACCATTTTTTTCCCTGTGAATTGCATTTTCACATTTTGTCCATTTTTTCTATTAGTTTTTTTTCTTACTCATTTATACAAATACTTTAAATAATTTAGCGGCTAGTTCCTTGTCTTCATAATTGTTGGTAATATGTTCTCCAACTTTATATTTGCATTTAAGCAATCTTTGAAGTATTTTGTCATGTTAATATCTCAATATTTGAGGCAATAAGCATATTTTTCTTTATATTTTTGTTTTATGGAGACCTCCATCACCTCAATGTTATTAATTCCCTCTTATGTGTGATTTCTGTTATGCACATTTAGTTCCTTAATAAGTTAGAAATTTATATATGAAAATATAAAGCAGAGTTGTGGCTATTTCATTTATATACATTTTTTCATTTTTTGACAATTTGTAGTATGTTTATTTGAGTTTTAGATTAGACCCATGTCATTATTGTACCATTTCCCCCCAAAGGCCTAAATATTCTATATTTTATATTTAAGGTAAATTTGTCAAATGCTTATAAAAATCTGGTGAGATTTTGACTCAAATTTTGACTTAAATTTAAGTAATAAATTTAAGAAGAATTTGCATGTTTTCAATATCGAGGCATTGCCACCAAAAAATAAAACAAAACAAAAAAGACTTATCATTATTTATATCTTAACATATATTAGTAAACTTTCATATTTTTCTTTTTTTAATTTAATTTAATTTATTTTTATTTTTTTATTTTTTTAATAGGTCACACTTAGGATTTAGGCTTTATTCTAATAGCAACACATGTCATTAAAGAGTTTTCAGTGGGAAATAACATCATCAATTTTTGGGTCCAAAATGATGGCACCATAATCTAGCCAGTCACCCAAACCAACACAGTGGGATTCCTCCTATACTTCTTCTTCTTTTTTTTAATTAACATATAGTGTATTATTTGTTTCAGGGGTACAGGTCCGTGATTCATCAGTCTTACACAATATCCAGCGCTCACCACAACATATATTCTCCCCAGTGTCCATCACCCAGCCATCCCATTCCCTCACCACTTCCCCTCCAGCAGCCCTCAGTTTGTTTCCTAAAATTAAGAGTCTTTTATGGTTTGTCTCCCTCTCTTGTTTCGTCTTGTTTCATTTTTTCCCTCTCTTCCCCTTAAATTCTGCATATCGGTGAGATCATTCATAACGGGGAAAAATTAAGAGATGTCCCCCTAAGGTCAGGAACACGGCAGGGATGTCCATTATCATCACTGCTGTTCAACATAATATAGAAGTCCTAACTTCAGCAATCAGACAACAAAACAAAATAAAAGGCGTCCCAATCAGCAAAGAAGTCAAACTCTCACTCTTTGAAAATGACATGCTACTTTATGTGGAAAACCCAAAAGACTCCACCCCCAAATTATGAGAACTCATACAGGAATTCAGTAAAGTGGCAGGATATAAAATCAATGCAGAGAAAACAGTTGCATTTCTATACATATTTTTCTTTATATAATTTTTGCACATCTAGATTTACTTTCAGGGTTTTAGAAATTATTTTGTTACTGTGAATTTTAAAATTTCTCACTAATTAGTAATTGCCACTAGTTAAAAAAATTATTAATTTTAGGACATTCATCTTCTTTTTTCAAAGATTTTATTTATTTGAGAGAGAGAGAGAGAGCATGAGCAGGGTGGAGAGGCAGAGGATCAGAGGGAGAGGGAGAAGCAGACTCCCTACTGAGCAGTGAGCAGGGAGCCCTGATGTAAGGCTTGATCCCAGGATCCATGGCAGGGCTCAATCCTAGGGCCCTGGGATCATAACCTGAGCTGATGGCAGATGCTTAACCACCGGAGCCACCCAGACACCCCTGGGATATTCATCTTGATGACTTTTCCTATTAGTTGTTGTTCAGAGAGACCCTCAGTAAAATTCTCCCTTAATGACCTGAAGCCCAATTTACATTATTGCCTGTATACTTTTTTGGCAAAATTTTGCCTATTAATATTGTCTCTAGGTAAGATACACTAGAACATGTGGGCACATTTCTCAGTCAGAAAAATACCACAATCTGATATAAATGAATCCTTAAAGCACTTGTCAAGAGATCAAGAGAGGTCTCCTTCCTGAAATTACTCAATCTTGATGAAGAATTTAAGGCTGTAACTAAAAAAAGAGCAAGAACCATTCTTACTAACCTTGTCTTTAAAGAACAGCAAAATAAGCGAATAAGAGTGAAATAACAGCTGGATATCAATACTGTTATCTACATCAAAAGGTGTGATGAAAATATCTAGAAATCTGGAAGCAGATGTTGTGTTGATGGCAAAAACTCATTCCACTCCTCTAAAGTAGTAGTGGGCAAATTACGGGGTTTGTCACTTGTTTTTATAAATAAAGTTTTATTGCAACACAGTCATGCCCATTATTTACACATTGTCTAAACCTGTTTTCATGCTATAAGAGCAGAGTTGAGTAGTTGCAACAGAGACCTAATGTGCTATGAAAATTAAAATATTTGCACTTTGGCACTTTACTTATAAAAATTTGTACATTCTTTAAAGATTCAGAATCAAAATCTACTTAGATATCTGGGAAAAAAAAAAATCTCTATCTGCACAGTGGGTTAAACAGTTACAAACTGAGTGTTAAAAGCCCTGGGGTGATAATGCCTGAATATTATGTATGTGGTTTGATGAAGAAAATAAGGTGGTAGTAAAATAACACTTTGTCTTCTCCCTAGGTTTCATGGTATCCTAAAATTTCTACCTCATAGTTTATTTTAGAATGCCTAAATATGTCTGTGCTAGAGAAAATGGTCCTGATTTTGACAATTACCTGAACCAGTTCTAATAGTTTGGGGGTTTATCCTCTTTTCTGTTGCAGTTTTTGTTTTCTTCCTAAGGAGGAAATCTTATTGCCTGAAATAAAGAGATTTGATTTTTCAAATATACCACATTTCTCTCTCTTTTTCTTTTTTCCTTTCTTTTCTCATTCTCTTTTTTCTTTCTTTCTCTTTCTTTCTTTCTTTCTTTCTTTCTTTCTTTCTTTCTTTCTTTCTTTCTTTCTTTTCTTCCTTCCTTAATTCCTTCCTTCCTTCCTTCCTTCCTTCCTTCCTTCCTTTTTCTTTCCCTTCTTCCTTCCATATCCCCCCCTTTGGCATTGGCTGGAAAGTCTATTAAGGTGTCAAAGAGTAACAACGATAGGGGCACATGGGTGGCTCAGTCAGTTGGGCAGCCAATTTAGATCTTAATTTCCACTCAGGTCATGATCTCAAGGTTTTGGGAGCCAGCCTTGTGGTAGGCTCCACACTCAAGCAAGAGTCTCTCTCCCTCTCCTTTCCCCTCTGCCCCTCTCCCTGCTCTCGTGTGCACACTCTCTGTCTCAAATAAATAAATCAATCTCTTTTTTTAAAAAAAGTAACAGTGATAGAAATATATGTATTCTACCAGATACTTTTTAAACTGTGAAATAGAAGATCTTTTAATAAATTTGAATTCTAAATAAAATGTTACTGTGGATTTTTTAATGGGAGGCTCATAGAATCAATACAAAATTAGTCATACTTGTATTTCTCACATTTCTGTTTATTTCCATATTCATAATACTATCTTCAGAAGTTAAAGAACATCTCAAGAATATACTAATATTTAAAATAATGCAAGCTATTATGTAATGAAATGATGCATATATACTCTGATTTATTCAAGCAATGTAAATTTATTCATATTTAATCTAATTGGTAGTTTATCACATGAGATATTATGACATCTCTCTAGATGATAATTATTTTTAATGCGATAATATCTGGTAAGATTATTTGATATATTTTTTTAATTCCACCATTGCAGATTATATTCAAATGAAAATCAGGTTTCAATATAAGTCAATACTCAGAGGTATTTTGGCTTGTTAGAAACCATAAGTTTGGGGTGCCTGGCTGGCTTAGTTTGTAGAGCATGTGACCCTTGATCTCAGTGTTGTGAGTTTGAGACCCACGTTGGGTATAGAGATTACTTAAAAATAAATAAATATATACATATATTTAAATATATATAAATATATTTTTATATATAAATATATATGTATTTATATATATAATCAAGTAGTCTAATATAGGTGATTTTTTATCTCAGATTGAGATGCAGATGAAATATATATATATATTTTTTTTTTTTTTTAAGTAATCTCTACACCCAACATGTGGATATATATAAATGTATATGTATTAAAAAAAACTATAAGTTTAATGCATCTGTGTAAGTAGCTCAAAACCTGTTAGGTATGAATGTGATAATCTTTACGGTTCTTACAGTTCAGGAGCTATAATACTTAATAGGTAATCTAAAGCAGTACCTACCCACCAAAATTTGGTTTTCATAATTTCAGTTTATATTATTTTGTTAATAGTGACCCAAAATGTTCATAAGAGATTCATTTACCAAAATGAAACTTTTATTTTATCTATTTATTTTTTAAGCATTTAAATTCTAGTTATTTAACATTTAGTGTTAATATTGGTTTCAGGTGTAGAATTTAGCAACTCATCATTTGCATATAACACCCAGTGCTCATCACAAGTGCTTTTCTTAATACCCATCCTCCACCCACCTCCCTTCCATCAACCCTCTTTACAGTTGAGTCTGTTTGTTCTTTATAGTTGAGTCTGTTTCTTTGTTTGCTCCCTCTCTTTTTTATCCCCTTTCCCCTATGTTTATCTGTTTTGTTTCTTCAATTCCACATATGAGTAAAATCATATGGTATTAGTCTTTCTCTGACTGACTTACTTCACTTAGCATAATACATTCTAGGTTCACCCACAACATTGCAAATAGCAAGATTACATTCTTTTTTATGGCTGAGTAATATTCCATTGTGTATATATACCAAATCTTTACCCATTCATCTGGATATATGGATAATGCTGCTATAAACATCAGGCTTCATGTGTCCCTTTGAATCAGTATTCTTGTATTCTTTGGGTAAATACCTAGTACTGCAATTGCTGGATCATAAGGTAGTTCTATTTTTTTTTTTAAAGGTTTTATTTATTTATTTGACAGAGATAGAGACAGCCAGCGAGAGAGGGAACACACGCAGGGGGAGTGGGAGAGGAAGAAGCAGGCTCATCCCCACAACGCCGGGATCACGCCCTGAGCCGAAGGCAGACGCTTAACCGCTGTGCCACCCAGGCGCCCCAAGGTAGTTCTATTTTTAACTTTTTGAGGAAGCTGCATCCTGTTTTTCACTGTGACTGCACCAGTTTGCTTTCCCACCAACAGTGCAAAAGGGCTCTTCTTTCCCCACAGTCTCACCAACACCTGTTGTTTCTTGTGTTGTTGATTTTAGCCATCCCTACAGGTGGGAGGTGATATCTCATTGTGGTTTTGATCTGTGTTTCCCTGATGATTAGTGACATTGAGGATCTTTTCATGTGTTTGCTGGCCATCTATATGTCAATTTGGAAAAATGTCTATTCATGTCTTCCACCCATTTTTAAGTTGAATTATACCCACAGCAGAGTGAATTCCATAATTGATGTGTGCCTACATTAAAATCCCAGATTACCCCCAAGTCTTTAAGCCTATGAAAATCACAGCTGAAATTCTGGAAGTAATGAACTTTTGCAGCTGCTATGTATCACATGATTGAGAGATTTTGGTGTTTAAGTTCACAAAAGTTAATTGCACATTGGAAAAAAATATTTAAAAATTTCAGAGGAAGATAACAAAATCCAGTATATCTAGAAGATAACATTCATAATGTCTAATATAAAGTCTAAGTCTACTGGAAATACAAAGAAACTAGGAAATATCATCCATAGTCACAATAAAAAACAATTCATAAAAAATTGACACCAAGATGACTCAGATGTTATTAGTAGTGAAGGACCATAAACCAGCTATAATAAATAATCCAAAAGCATAAAGGAAAAATGTTTTAAATGAATAAAAATATAAAAAAACTAAACAGAAGGTGAAAATGGAAAAAAAAGAAATCAGAAATTCTAGCAGAGAAAATTGTAATAACTGAAAATTTAAAAATGATATTAGTTTAACAGCATGTTGGAGAGAGCAGAAGGAAAGATCAGTGAAATTAGAAATATATTAATAGAAATTATTCCACATGAAAAATAGACACAAAGTTTAAAAAATAAGCTGGGGAGAAACATCAAGAGGTCTAAAATATAGGTGATTATTATCTCAGATTGAGAGCAGATGAAAAAATGGTACAGAAAATATAATGACCTGGGGCGCCTGGGTGGCACAGCGGTTAAGCGTCTGCCTTTGGCTCAGGGCGTGATCCCGGCGTTATGGGATCGAGCCCCACATCAGGCTCCTCTGCTATGAGCCTGCTTCTTCCTCTCCCACTCCCCCTGCTTGTGTTCCCTCTCTCGCTAGCTGTCTCTATCTCTGTCAAATAAATAAATAAAATCTTTAAAAAAAAAAAAAAGAAAATATAATGACCTAAACATTGCTAATTTTGGCAAAAAAAAAAAACAAACCCAAAACAAACAAACAAAAAACCCTACACATCCAAGAATGCCTTGAAAATACAAATAAAAGTAGGATTAAACAAACAAAAATAACACCAAGGCATGGAGAAAGTGCTGAAAACTGAAGGTAAATAGAATATTTTGGATACAGAAGGAAAACACATTACAAACAGAGAATTAATAATACAAATAAATACAATACAAATAGCTGACTTCTCAACAGAAAAAATAAAGACTAGGAGACAATGGCTTAACAATATCTAAGCGCTGAAAGGGAGGGGGGACCTTCTTAAGCTGTAATTCTATAACCAGTAAAAATATCCTTCAGAAATTAAAGGAAATTATATTCTCAGATAAATAAAAATGGAGAAGTTATCAAGCAGCAAATATGCACTGCAGGGAATGCTAATCCTTCATTCTAACCATGAGATACCAGATAGAAACTCACACCTACATTAAGGAATGGAAGAAAAGATTCCATTTGATGAGGAGGAAATAAATCTTCAGAGTGAAGACATTTGGTTAGTGTAACTTGACAAGGTGGGTGGAACTAGGATTTAATACCAGGACGTAAATCACAGGACTTCTATCCATGGTCTCTGTCTTTCCTTCTTCTTGCTATCACTTACCCTTATCCATTATTTGTTTATATACCAGCTCAGACACACACACACACACACACACACACACTGAATCCATTAATTGAAAATTAATATCACAATAGAAAATCAATTCAACTTTCTTTGTATGTCATTCAACACAAAGTGTAATTGCCTAGAAATTACAGTCTAAATGAGTTAGAATATTAGGATGTAATCTCTTTGGGAGAGTGTCTGGTTCTAGCAACATTTAAAGGCTGAGAATAGAAGCACGAACCAAGATTAAAAGCCATATATTCTGCTCTGCCCAGCCGTTGGTCCCAGTTTTCACATGACTTTTCCAAGGGACTTTGGTGTATTCAAATATCTGAAAATCAAGTCCAGGGCAGCAGGGCCAGGGGTAGAAGGTAAGGTACTGGATTAGTACAATTGCCTGATGGATGAGGGGATATCCTTACCACTAATCATCATGGTCTTGTTTCTAAATTATTACCTCTAACACTTCTACTATTCTCTTAAGTTTTATAACAACATAATTTTAAGGGATGTGTTTAAGGGGCACAATCAAGGCCCATGATCCTCCACCTGTTACATCTGGGTGATCCCTACATAAATAAAAAAGCATAAATCCTATTTTCATTGAACAACTGTAGTTAAGGATACAAACTGGAAACAAATTAGATACAAACAAGAGAAATAAAACACAGAGACCAAAAAATAAAAAAAATAATACAAATATAAATGCAATCAATGCTGTCATTAGGTTCATAGCAATTAAAAATAAATGTAGATAGAATTGTTTACCTGAAAAAGGACACAGTTACCAGTTATTGGTTACAAACGCATTCAAAAGCCACCCAGTGTCACCTTCAAATCTGTTCTCCCTCTTTCCTTGTATATCTGTCTTCTCAGAGTCAAGTTTTGCTGGTACTCTTTCTAGGTCAGTTCCCTGGAAGCAGTCTCTGAGATAGGGCTTTAAGGTCAACTGATTTATTAAGGAATTGCTCCAAGGGATGACTAGTAAGTGTGGAGAAGGTAAGATGGAGAAAGACAGAAAGCTAAGCAAGCAATCAAGCTTAGGCAAAGTTCCAGGCTCAGCTTGGATGAAACAATGACTTGGTCTGCCACATATAATCCATGTATGTTTCCCAAGGCTGCAAAGACCCTATTGCTTTGTTTGAGAGATAATTGTATCCTTATTGGGAATATTCATGTCTTCTTCAGAATTATCTGTACAGGAAACCTCAATCATCTCTATGCCAACATTGCTAAACTCTCATAGCATAAATTGAATTACATTTTTTTAAAAGCTGTATTTATTCATTTCAGTGAGTGAGAGAGAAGGAGGGAGAATGCAGTGGGGAGGAGCAGAGGAAGAGGGAGAAAGAAACTCAAGCACACTCTATACTAATCAGGGAGCCCAAGGCAGGGCTCGATCTCACAACCCTGAGATCAGATCTGAGCTGAAACTAAGAATCGGATGCTGAACTGACTATGCCACTCAGGTGTCCCTCAATTACATTTTTTATAACAAAATACCTCTTTCTCCAGAGATAATATAAAGAGAAAGACATTTCTTCACAACAAACAAATTAGTATAAAATTCATAAAAGCAAGAGGAGAGCTTCCTGCTTAGCTAATTACGTACTTGAAAGAGAAAGATCTAATCTCATCAATCCAGTTTTGTCCTACATATTGACAACCAATGAGCCATTTTAACTTATTTTTATTTTTGTTTTGTATATCATGATTTAAGTTTATATTAATACACTGTCAATTATTACTGATACATGTGAATACAAATATTAATACATGTAAGTAAATAAAATCAATATAATTCACAAATTATAAACTGTCTCAAAAAATATGGAGAGAAATCCAGTATCCTTTGTTGACAGCAAAGTTATATTATAAATATGTTAAAAATAACTCATAAGATAAGTTAAAGAGAGTACATATTACTTAACCGGAGCACATTTGATTGCCTTTATTTAAAACAGTTTCTTAATCTAAAATACATTTTTATCTTGGCTGAGCTTCAGGAAAGAGAGTATTAGTGATCAGTTTGTGCTATTTAAGTCAAAATATATATCATAATAAGTCAAGTTTCATTTCTTTGAGGAAAGTATTGGATATTGACGGGGATTAGTGTATGATGAGTTTAAAAGGTTTTATATTAATGAATTTCTATAATGAATGATATCAAGGATAGAGGAGTGCTATGATAGAACCAATATTTTTAAAAATAATGTAACCAAGTTGTGAGTGAAGCTTGAACTGCATAGGGGATAGAAAAGCAGGAATAAAACAGTGTAAAAGTCTATTTAATAGGTCATGTGATGATTGTGTAGTCCTAGATTAGACAGGGGGCCCTGACAATGAGGAAAAGGGATAGATTAGCTCTCTCATTATTTCATTTTTGCAAATCTTTTCTTTATGACTTATCTGGAAACTTTCTGCGGGAAGACAGAAATACTATTTTCCAAGTTCTGTAACTTCCAGATATATGTCAGTAGGGTAATAGATATAGTGTTCTTCTTGTAACCTCACTTAGTCCACAGCCTGACACTTTGTTAGTGTTCAATAAATATGATTTTTGAGTAAATGATTGAATAGCCAAATGGGAAAACTTGGATCTGAGTGTGATTTCATGTGACTTCATGCCAGTCTCTTACCTATTCTGAGTTTTTAATTTCTAATCTGTAAAAGGAGAAAAGAAAAATAATATCCATATCACAGACATATTATAGAACAAGTTAAATAATTTTCTAAGTGATCAAATAATTTAAAATTTTTAATGTTATTCCTATTACTATAATATATTGGTTGTAAGAAATGTTGTAATTGTAAGATTTTATATTTAAAAAGTTACTTAGTTTAATATATCTTGAAATGTGTTTATTCTTAGGTGCTATATATATTTATTTATAGAACAAAATGTTGTGCCAATGTAAGTGAGAAGTAGAAATTAAACTTTAGAAGTGTCACCATGTGAAAAAATTAAATAACCTTTTTTATATACACAAAATATACGTTACTAGTCTTTTGCCTAATTTAAAACATACGCGATTTTTAGCGTTTACATTTTAATCTTAGAAAGAAACTTGATGAGTAACTGGAAGCAATAAATTGGATTTTTTAATTCATTACCATCTTATTATGGCTTTTCACAAAGTCGTTTAATCTATCTGTATTTCAGTTTTGTTAACTTTAAAAAAGAAAATAATGGTTGAATTAACCATGGTTTAACAAAAAAAAGTGATCTAACTGTATAGATGATATATGTATATTTTTATTATTATTATTTGCAGATTACAGAGGTTTATGTAAATAACAACAGGAGAACTGATGAAAAGTGAACTCTTGTTTCATAAAAATCTCAACAGGAATAGTAAGACACTCTGTTAGAACTTTCAAGACACCAACTAGCACATCATTTCTTAAGTGGAAAGTAATCAGAAACAGTCTGGGTTCCTCCCGAAATAGAAGAAAAAAATCTTAAAGGTGATAAAAAAATATATAGAAAGATTTAAGAAATTTGGGTCAAACTTAAATGTCACCAAATCTCTCCTATTTGTCAGGAACATAAAGGATGAAAATGTTCAGATTTTATTTAACTTAAAATAAAAATAACGATGCTTTGCCACTTGGAATCTTCACCATTTTACTCTCTATCATTTTAGGGAATAATAGAATCTCAGCATTGGAAGGGGCATTAAGGTCATCTATTCCAGTGCTGCCTCCAATGCCTGAACCCCCTTCCTTGTACTTCCCTCAAATGTTGGCTTATTTTTTTACCTACTTCCCCACACAAATTATTTCAATTTGGAAAAACTCAAACTGGATAGCTACTGCTTATACTGACCTACATTTACTTCCTATAAATGTTTCACATCCTGGATTTAAATGAAGCAAGACCAGAAGAAAGTGCAAGTATGGCCACACAGCATAATGGCATGTGGTGGATCTGTATCCTTACGTCCTGTTGAGAAAACAACACAAACACAAGGAGAAAACAAAAAAGAGACTCCCACAGAGGTAATTGTTCTTAGTACTTTCTAAGTCCAAATATAAGAAGAGGCTTTGTAATTTGAAAAAAGATTTTAGCAAAGAGACAAACATTTAGTATGATTCTAGTATATAGTCCATATGAAGCAAGTTGAAGGAACACACCTTTCTCAACAAGTGATATATACATGGAAAATAAATGAATTTAGATAGAGACATAGCAATCTCTATGTTTCAACTTCTATGGCTTTATCTCTACATCTACAGTCACTTCAATATTAGAGCCATTGAGATCTTCCAAGAGAACAGACTGGCTTTTGAAATGTTTTTAAAAATCGTCTCCTCTGGACTAAGTCTCTCTTAGTACATTCCCCCATCTTTCAGCTTCATGATGCAGAGCAAATATCAACTGACAAATTAGATTTCAGAAGCCAGGAGTTTCAGAGATACTCCTGAGAAAGCATGGTAATAGGCAAGAAGTCACCGGGATCTGAACTCTAAGCCTCTGATGAGAAAATGCAAGTAGTGGTTACAGTTTTCAGGGGATTAGGGAAGATGCCAAGTTGCTCAGGTAGAGACTTTCAGCAGGAGAAAAGCAGGGAGCAAGGTTACCTAGGAGCTGAATTGAGATGCAGATTTCCTATTCACATGATTCACTGAGGGGGAGCTCTCTGGGGAGAAGACATCAGGTAAGGCAGGGAAAATACTTCAGAAAGAGCATAGTCTCCACTGGAGATTAGCCTCAACCTGATGCAATGGGAACTCAGGAGTGCAAATTGCCCCAGAGAGTTGGTCAGACCCGGAGGCAAAGAGGCTGCCTTTTTCTATCCCTGTGTCGGGCCATCATTACCTGAGGACTACCCTGGTGAACACTGGGAGTTGGACTTATATCTCATGAGAAACATAGGACAGTTTTAGATAAAGTTAGAGATATATTAGATGCAGGAAGAATGGCATGGAATCTCAAAGTGTTGGACTAAAAGTGCTCAAATATTTCCAGCTAAAACTGAGCATTGATAGTTCAGTCCTCAGTACTGTGAGCAGGGCCCATCAGGAGTGAACGTTGTCTACGTAAGTTCTTCAAATATGCACAGTTTCGGAGAGATGTGAAACACTATGTGTGAAAGCCTGGCAAATTTGGAAATCTCTTAACCCTCATTATATTTAACAAATATTTAAATATTGCTTTATTCTTTTCAGAATTGCTTCTGACACATTACCTGAAGATCGGATGATCACACATCTATTGGAAATGTGTCTCTTTGGTCTGGGAATCTTTAAGATATGTCATATTGCCTACTTTTAATGCATTTGACAGAATTCCAGGTTAATCTAGACCAAAATGAAATCATGCAGTACTGATTATTTTAAATTTTAAATATAAGATAAAAAATATTAAATCCAAAAGAGGCCTTCAGGATTGCTATATCAAAATTAATTCAGTGACAAGTATTACAATTGTCAGGGAGACAAATTCAACTGGCTTAAAAAATAAAAGGCGGCCATTTGTCCAGAGGCAGGGTGGGTTTCACGTGTAGTTTTACAGGCAGGTCCACTGTATCCATGGGAAAATTTTCTACAGTTCTTTTGGCCATGCCCTTCTCTGTGCTTTGGCTTTCTTCTCAGGACAGCTTCTCTCTTGATAATGTTAAAAGCAAGATAACAGGCTTCCAGTCACCAAACTGAGACTTTTAGCTCTCCCAGAAATGGACTCTTGATCCAGTCAATCAGGAATTGCCTGGTCAGCACTAGTTAGGTAATCTGCCCAGTCCCTACTATCCCCTAAAGGAAAATAACTGTAACAACCAACTGAACTTTTGCCTAGGAAAAATTTCGTGTTCCCACTTCTTTCTGCCTATAAAGGTCCTTCATTTTGCACAGCTCCTCAGAGCTCCTTTCTATCTGTTAGATTAAATGCTGCCCAGTTCATGAAACATTGAGTAAAGTCCCTTAGATCTTTAAAATTTACTCAGTTGAATTTTGTTTTTTCACAGTAGCAGACGTGCCTGACACAATTCCAGGCCCTAAATATGTACACTACATTCTCCAACAAATAGAGAATGTCTTTTTCCCTAAAATTTGAAGCAAACTATTACATACTGATTCTGACTTGTCTAGCTTGGGCCTCATGCTGATAGGTGTGGCCAGGAGAGATTGAATATAGTGATTGACTTATAAAGAATACCATACCATGGCCCTAGAGCTGGTAGCAGGGTCAACTCTCCCAGAGCTATGCAGATTGTCAAAGATGTCTAAAGCTACTGGGGAAGGAAAAGCGAAAGGTAGATGTGAGAAGGCAAATACATGTCTGCTGTATTATCTAGTATGCTCTTGTGTTTATGGATTGGAAGTCAGAATCAAAGCAGAACTTAGACACCTACAGGGAACAAAAGACTCTCAGTCCTCTGACTCTCAACATAGGGCTCTTTCTATCACATCAATTTTTCACACTCCCTCTGTGTAACTATTTCTTCTAAGACTTTCTAATAAAATCACAGATAATTTTCAATGAGATTTATAAAACGGTAGTAAGAAATGCATTCTCAGCTGTATTGTGTTACTCATTTTCTTGAACAAATGACAGCCTTGTGTTAGAATCATCCTCCGACAGAGGTTTAAAGAATCGTAGTCACCTGGGATTCATTGTCACAGAATGCAACTTAGGACATTCAAGTTAGAATATGAATGTTTGCATTATTCCAAGCGCTAAATGATTACAGAAGTCGGGGTAAAAACTCCTTCTGTCTGTGTTTGAATATCATTACCACCAAGACACCTTCATAAGGAGATCACATTGATTTTCTGTTAAATTCTGGACTTGTTCCCTGGAGATGAGTGTTTTATTCAGAAATTATATATTCTCGAGTTTTGATTCAACTCACAGAGAACTGCTAGGGCATAGGGAAGTCGTCATTGCACTTCCATAGGTAATGACAATCACATTACTAACTTAAGGAAAGACATTCTTGGCCACCATTCAGTTACCAAAAATCCTCACTCTTCAAAACCGACATTAGAGAAAAATTATTCCTTTCTAACAATATTTCTCTAAAATAGAATGTGGGAGAGTAATTTATAAGATTATAGACTTGAAACAGAATGATTATACACTGGAAATTCCTTTTTTCTTGAATGTTTTGAAGGCAGAACAGTTAGAAATATCATGAAACAATAAAAAAATCAAAGCTTATTCTAAAATACATCATTCAGTTTGGAAAAATAATTGGATTCTAAAGTAAAGAGTATAGTTTGAATGAGATTAAAGACTATAATAAGCTGTTCATTGTTAGTTGTTTTGTAAACTTAATTTCCTTAGCATTAATCAATTTTTCCTTAAAATTAATACAGCAAGGCATGTAAAATCTAAATATTCATAGTTTGAACAAAATAATCATGTTGTACTATAGAACTAAAGAAGGGGAAAATCTGTTCTTATATGAGCACCACAACTGTCCAAAAAAAGGAAACAAAAAAAAAAAAAAGAAGAAGAAATAAGCCAATTAATTTCCCTGATAAATTAAAAGATAAACACAAAAGCCTCTTTCACTTAACTGATTAAACTCTCTCTTGTTATGGTTAGTAAACTGCTTTAAATAAAGTTAAAAGAATTAAATCATCTGAGAAATGTTTAAATAAACTGAATAGTTTGTTAATAAATATTAATTTCAAGACTGTAAAAGAAAAGCACTTTTTTTTTTTTTTAATCCACTGGGGACTCTTTTTTAGACATAAAATTTCCATGATTTTGATTGGATGATTTAACATGAGACAAAGACAGCTCACTCCTAAGCAAAGGTGTATTTTTGTTACCTATTTCTAGTCAGGGAAGAACTCCCAGTGACTTTTGTTTATTTGCTTGTTTTTTTGTGGTGGTGTTGTTTCAAGTTTTTATTTAAATTCTGGTTAGTTAGCATACAGTGTAATATCAGCTTCAGGGGTGCAATATAGTGATCCAGCACTTCCATACATCACCCTGTGCTCATCACAAGTGACCTCCTTAATACCCCCATTTAACCCATCCACCACCACCTCCCCTCCAGCAACCCTCAGTTTGTTCTTTATAGCTAAGAATCAGTTTTTTGGTTTGCCTCTCTATTTTTCCCTCTATGTTCATCTGTTTTGTTCCTTAAATTCCACATATGAGTGAAATCATATGGTATTTGTCTTTCTCTGATTGACTTACTTCACTTAGCAAAACCACACTCTAGCTCTATGCATGGCACTGCAAAATGGCAAGATTTCATTCTTTTTTATGGCTATTTTTCTACTGTGTATATATGCCACATCTTCTTTACCCATTCATCTGGATATATAGATAATGCTGCTATAAACATCAGGCTTCATGTGTCCCTTTGAATCAGCATTTTTGTATTCTTCGGGTAAATTCTGTGCAATTGCTGAATCATAGGGTACTTCTATTTTTAATTTTTTGAGGAACCTCCATACTATTTCCCACTGTGGCTGCACCGGTTTGCATTCCAGCTAATAGTGTAAGAGGGTTCCCCTTTCTCCACATCCTTATCAACATCTGTTGTTTCCTCTGTTGTTTATTTTAGCCATTCTGACAGGTGTGATGTGATATCTCATTGTAGTTTTGATTTGCATTTCCCCGATGATGAGTGAGGTTGAGCATCTTTTCATGTGTCAGGCATCCATATGTCTTCTTTGGAAAAATGTCTATTCATGTCTTCTGCCTGGAAAATCAATTTTATTTTATTTTTTAATTTTTTTAAAAGATTATTTATTTATTTATTTGACAAACATAGAGACAGCCAATGAGAGAGGGAACACAAGCAGGGGGAGTAGGACAGGAAGAAGCAGGTTTCCAGTGGAGGAGCCTGATGTGGGGCTTGATCCTAGAACGCTGGGATCACGCCCTGAGCTGAAGGCAGACACTTAATGACTGCGCCACCCAGGTGCCCCAGCAAAATCAATTTTAAAAGACACTAATTAGAAGGTCTTTAGAATTAGAATTTTCTTTCAAAAATTTTCTTAAGTATAAATCTAATTTGATACCATGAGTGATTTAAAAAACTCACTTATGTAGGCACACACACAATTCTTTTATCAGAAATTACACAGTAACAGCAAATTTATTCATGAACATGCACACCCTCCAAAAATTTTGGGTAAATGAAAGCTTCTTTTGCTTGGTTTTTAGTGTATTTTAATTTTTATGATAATTTTGGAGATTTAATAAATTATATTTTCTGCTGTATCTTTAATCTTCTATTTCCTATTTTATTTTTTTTCTTTTTAAAATAACAAATAGTATATTAAAGGCTATCAGTGCAGTCAATTGATCAAGCTGCTTCAAATTTTTCCATTAGTAAAGCTATTTGTTCCATTATAAGGGCCTTTACTAAAAATAACATTGAGAAAAATTATATATACACACACACACAATATACACACAGTTGAAAGAACATTCATCCCCTAAAAGTGATAAGGTAAGTGAAATAACAGACAAACAGAATCAGTGATACAAACAGATTATTTAGAACAATTTTAATGTGTATGAAAGCTTCATATGAATAAAATGTAAAAATAAAACTCTGTGGCTAAGACGTAGAGTACCCAACATATTGAGTTGAAAGTATTGGGTAGACATTTGGTAATTAATATCAAATAATTAAGATTCCTATCTTACATCATGCATTTTACAAGCCAAGTAATGAGAAAATTTAGGATGGAAAGAGAATGTTTATATTAGCATTAATAAAGAATTTATTTTCCTAAACATTAGTAAAATAAAATAATTTATTAATAAATAATTATTAAAATAATAGACAAAATATATGACTTCATAAAATTTTAATACTTTGCCACTTTAAAGAAAATATGCACTTTATTTTTTTTAAAGATTTTATTCATTTGTTTGAGAGAAAAAGAGAGAGGGAGAAGCAGACTCCCTGCTGAGTAGAGAGTCTGCTGTGGGACTCAATCCCAAGATCCTGAGACTGTGACCTGAGATGAAGGCAGGCATTTGACTGACAGCCACCCAGGCACCCCAAAATATGCACTTTAAAGTATAATTAAAGTAAATAGCAAGTTAGAAACAAATATTGATCTAAATATAATTGTTAAAACATTTAAGCAACATAAAAATTGTTTAAAAAATCATTAGGTTTTCAATAGAAAAATGAACAAAGGCCCTAAAACATGTTCTCAGGAAAAGATGCAAAATTGGTAATAAAGTACATAATGTGTTGTCATTATTGATTATTTTGCTTGTGGTCTGGGAACCACTCTCTACTCATCCCCAAGCTCTCCTTAAATAAATGTATTTGTTATTACACAGATGGTCCTCACTTTTGTATCTCCTGCTGAGAAGTGTCCTTTATGCTTCAAATTATGCTTGGATATAAACAAGCAAATTTGAAAGTTTTTTTTTTTTCCCAAACACATCCAAATAAATTCTATGATGCTATCACTCACAAAATTTGTCCTCCTACTTATCTGCATGCGTCTTATGATAAAATCCAGAAAACCAAGTCATCCTTGAATTCACAAGACATCACCACCCTCATCAAACATACCTCCAAATATTTCCATCTTTTATGTCAAAGATTTTCTTATTTTGTTTCCACGAAACCACAAGGGTTTCTTTCAATCTTTTTCCCCCATTTAAACAAAACAAAACAAAAACAAGAAAAAGTTCAAAATTTTTTTAAAAAGTCACATCAGATATTGTCATTTCATATTTAAATCCATTCAATTGGTTCTCATTTTGATTCAAGAAAAGGAGTTAAATAATATTTATTGTTTTATATTGACTTATCTATCTCTCCAGAAATAGATGCACCAAAATTGCCAAATCCCTCTCTCTCTGCTTCAAGTGCACTGGTCTTGCTCTGAAAAAACAATGCTTTCTCCTACAACAGAGCCTTTTACACATTTTCTTCCAAGGGCACCACTTTGCTCTTTTGTCCTTGTAGCCTTTACTCCTCCTTTAGCTCCAAGTTCACTGAGCATGTCTGCAAGGCAGTTTTACTTAAACCACACAGGAGGTGTGACTTCCCTGTTATGATCTCAAATCACCTTGTACACTTCTTCATAGCACTAAACACAGCTGTAATTTTACATTTATTTATGAATTGTTTGATTCACTTCCATCTTCTTCATTCTAGCGTAAATTTCAGAAACTAGAGTCCGTGCCATATCGGTCTACTAATTCTATCTCTAGTGTCTAATACAGCACTGGTAAAAGACAGAAAATTAATTAACATTTGATCTACAAATGCATTTTGTATACAATAGGGTTACAAATAATAATTGAATTCCATTCTGTGAAAGGACAAGGGTTTAATCACTTTTAGATATTGTGGGTGGGAGTGAAACGTAGTACAACCTTTTTGGAACTCAATGAAACACAATTCTTAAGAATGTTTCTAAGAGGGGCGCCTGGATGGCTCAGTAGGTTAAGCGTCTATCTTTGGCTCAGGTTATGATCTCAGGGTCCTGGGATAGAGCCCTGCATCGGGCTTCCCTACTCTGGGAGGAGTCTCCCTCTCCCTCTGCTCCTCCCCCTAGTCATGCTCTCCTCTCTCAAGTAAATAAATAAATAAAATCTTAAAAAAAAAGAATGTTCATAAGATTTGGGCTAGTAATTTTATCTCATATGTTCTAATTTCTAGAATAGAAAAAGACGGTACAACTTTCTAATTAGTTGAAGGAAAATAAGAATGATAATATCCAAAGGAAATGTTCAGAAATACTGGCAAAGTTGTCAATGCTTTTACATACGTATTCACACACAAACAATAAAACATTTCAAATTGATTATTGTGAGAAAGTAACAGAAATACCTTGAAAGTTGTTATCATTATTATTATTACATTATTAAACTTAAATTCTAGTAGAGTAGCATAAAATGCTATATTAGTTTTGGGTGTACAATGTAGTGATTCAACAATTCCATACATCGCTCAGCGCTCATCACCACAAGTGTACTCCTCAATCTCCATTGCCTATTTCACCCATCCTTCCGCCTACCTCCTCCTTGTTCTCTACAGCTAAGAGTCTGTTTCTTGGTTTCTCTCTCTCTCTCTCTCTTTTTTTCTTTACTCATTTTTTTTGTTTTTTTCTTAAATTCCACAGACGAGTGAAAGCATATGATATTTGTCTTTCTCTTACTGACTTATTTCACTTAGCATTATATTGTCTGGTTTCATCATTGTTGTTGCAAATGGCAAGATTTCATTCTTATTATGGCTGAATAATATTCCATTGTGTATAAATACTACTTCTTTATCCATTCATCTATTGAGATACATCTGGGCTGCTTCCCTAACTGGGCTATTGTAAATAATGCTGCTACAAACATAGGAATGCACTTATCTCTTGTAATTAGCATTTTTGTATTCTTTAGGTAAATACCCAGTAGTGTGATTGCTGGATCATAGAGTAGTTCTATTTTTAACTTTTTGAAAAACCCCTATATTGTCTTCCACAGTGGCTGCACCAGTTTGCATTCCCATCAACAGTGCACAAGTGTTTCTTTTTCTTCACATCCTTGACAACACTTTTTGTTTCTTGTATTTTTGATTTTAGCTATTTTGACAGGTGTAAGGTAATATCTCATTGCAGTTTTAATGTGCATCTCCCTGATGATGAGCGATATTGAGCATCTTTTTATGTGTCTGTTGGCCATCTATCTGTCTTCTTGAAATATGTTAGTTCATGTCTTCCCCTTTTTAAATGATTTTAGTTATTTTATTTTATTTATTTTTTATTTTATTTTGGGGGGTGGGAGTTGGGGGAGAGGCAAAGTGAAAGGGAGAGAGAATCCCAAGCAGACTTTGAGCTGAGTGTGGAGCCCAAATTGGGGCTCCATCTTATGACCTTGAGATCATGACCTGAGCTGAAACCAAGAGTCAGGCACTTAACTGACTGAACCACCCAGGCACACTCC
Source organism: Ailuropoda melanoleuca (assembly GCF_002007445.2). Classification (NCBI taxonomy): domain Eukaryota; kingdom Metazoa; phylum Chordata; class Mammalia; order Carnivora; family Ursidae; genus Ailuropoda; species Ailuropoda melanoleuca. The sequence goes on along the minus strand of NC_048223.1, from coordinate 70,150,709 downwards.
CATCCATTTTTATTTGGATTATTTGTTTTGGGGGTGTTGAGTTGTATTAGTTCTTATATATTTTGGATACTAGCCTTTTATCAGATATGTCATTTGCAAATATCATCCCATTCAGTAGGTTGCCTTTAGTTTTGTTGATACTTTCCTTTGTTATGTAGAAGCTTTTTATTTTGATGTAGTCCCACCAGTTCATGTTTACTTTTATTTCTGTTGCCTCAGGAGACACATCTAGAAAAACGTTACTGTGGCTGATGTCAGAAAAATTATTGGCTGTGTTCTCTTCTAGGATTTTCATGGTTTCAGGTCTCATGTTTAGGTCTTTAATCTATTTTGAGTTTATTTTTGTAAACTTAGTGGTGTAAGAAAGTGGAACAGTTTCATTCTTTTGTATGTTGCTGTCCAGTCTTCATGACACTATTTGTTGAAGAGACTATCTATTTCCCATTGGATATTCTTTCCTGCTTTGTGAAAGACTACTTGACCATATAATTGCAGGTTTATTTCTGGGTTTTCCATTCTGTTGTAGTGATCCATGAGTCTATTTTTGTTTCAGTACCATATTGTTTTGAGTACTACAGCTTTGTAATATAACTGGAAGTCTGGAATTTGTGACGCCTCCTGCTCTGATTTTCTTTTTCAGAATTGCTTTGGCCATTCAGAGTCTTTTGTGGCTCCCTATAAATTTTAAGATTTTTTGTTCCAGTTCTGTAAAAAATGCTGGTGGTATTTTAATAAGGATTGCATTAAACATATAGATTGCTTTAAGTAGTATAGTCCTTTTAACATTATTGAACTTCTAATCCATGAGTTGTCACTTGTATGTTGCCTCTCCTCAGGCTGTTGTGTCTTTCAAGGCGGGGACCACATTATCACTTGCATTCCCAGCTAGCCCAGTACTGAGTCAGCTGATTTTTAAAGCACCAAGCTCTAAGTCCCACTGATAATACAAACTCACAGACTTCAGCCCATCTGGTTTGCAAAGCCAGACATTAAGGGGTTGCTATTTACCCTGTGTGGGCTCCTGGGTGCTATTCTTTCTGTAACATTAGGTCCCTCCCTCCTGTGGGCAGCTCCCCACTCCTGTTTCTGCCCTTCCTAACCTCTCAGATGTGGATTCGGAGTGCTGTCTGATTTATTGACTTGGATGCATGAGTGATATCTAGTTGTAAATGTGGGACATTACTCCTCCATCTTCCCAGCACTCACCTTGAAAGATTTTAAAAATTTTAATGACAAATTTAATAAATTGGGTAAAGTGACAAAGGATTAATTTTAGACATGGTAAAATTACACACACACACAAAAATTACTAAGACTGAGACTAGAATTATATTAAAATGTGAATAGTAGTATCTGCTTCTGATTTTTCATAGTCATGATTTCTTCTTTTTCATACTTTTGTGAATTCATTTTTCCATTTATTTTTCAATAAGCACTACTATAACTATAAAAGAACTATAACTAACTAAGAATCATCCAGATTTTCTATTTAACATTTCATATAAATTTAAAGAAACTACTATAATAAATCAGTGACAAGATTAATTCAACCTGCATAGGCTGTTTTCTGTTTTTTGGCTACAGTACTTTTCACATATTCCATGAATTCTTTAAATTCAGTAAGAAGCCCTCTGCAGATTTCCTAACAAATTTTTAGATTCATGTCAGCTGTACACTCTGATTTATATACATTTAAATTACTTTAAGTCAGTGAACCAGGCACAGTCATGATTGCTAAATGCCAAGTCGTAGAAATTCAGTATTATTCCTACTAACTCTTTTCATTTCATATCTTAAAAAAATGTTGATAGAGTTGGGCCCAAGAAATAGAGTTGTTCGAATGCATAGAAGAATTAAGTTGTAGGAGAAGCTAGAGATAGTCCCTGTCCCATGAAGCCTCACAAATTTTATGGCAATGTCTTTTCATTTCATCTTTTTAACTTACTTTTTCCAATGAAAATGATACACATTAATGTTCCATTTAGGAGAACTATCCCTAGCTGGAATCCTTTAAAACATGAGCTCCTGTAGCATTTTAAAAATAGCCTTTTTCATCAGGTTAAAAAATTGAGGCTAGATAATTTAACAGCACAACCATTATGGATACACATAGATACACATTTCATGAGCTCTAAGGAGCATTTTAGGACTTTCTGACACTGTTTTTTAATTTCTGATGAGCTAAGGTAAAATCCATTCCAGCTAACAAAATGTTCTTTAGCTGTGAAGACTGGATTTTTAAAAAATAATTAAAAAGACAGCACAGTACAAAATAGGATTTAGGCTGTTCATCCCCAAGAGACAAGTTACTTACTACACTAATTTCTCAGCCTTTTTTTTTACTAGTTTATATAAGTTCTAATCACAGGAGTAAATAAAATAATGAGATTCTATGATCTTTACTCATTCATGCTTTCTATTTTGTAATAGTTTTGTTAGAGAACATAGAAAGTTTCCCACTCCATGGCACAGATGAGAAGGAACAACAATAAATATAATTGGATATTGAAGGCTACCAGTGTCAGTTACATTGGGTAAAAGGAAAGAAGGAACTTTAGGGATGGTGTGACCTGGTTGTGTCTATGAATATCAGTTTTGGATTGTTTTCCCCTTTTATATAGCAGGCTTAAAAAATATTGCAGGGATAATGAGGGCTATTTCACAAAAACAAAATGTTTAATTTATCAGGAAAATAGAACAAATCTAAATATATATGTGCCCAAATATATGCCCTCAAAGTATAGAAAACAAAAATGCATAGAATTACAAAAGAGTAAACAAATTAACAATCATAGTGGGAGAATTTAACCATTATTAAACAGTGTAATCCAGTGACTGAAGAAAAGGCAGAAAAAACTTAAGGGCAAGGAAAGTTAAATATCCATCCTAAGAAGTTAGGTAAAGTATAGTGAAATAAATACAAAGCAAGTAAAAATATAAGAATAATAAAGGATAAAGCAGAAATTAGTAAAATAGAAAATAAATATACAAAAGAGAGGATCAACAAGGTTAAATACTAGCTTTTCTGAAAAAACCTATTAATTGATAAGACTCTGGCAAATCTGATGAGATAAATAAAAAGAGAGAAACAGATCTTATTACTGTTATCAGAAATAAATAAGGAATCTTCAGTGCTTCACTTTAGACCCAATAGACAAGAGGAATAAGATATTGTATGCAAACTTACTCCAACAAACATACACATAAAAACAAATCGGCAACTTATATAATCTTATATCTAATAGAGGTTTCAAATTAGTAATTATATATTTTACCACAGTGAAAATTCCATGATCAGACATCTTCATTAGGGAAATATAAGCATTTAAAGAGAACATGATTCAAATCTTAAATTTTTTCAGAGACAAGAATAAGAACACATCCCTTAACTTATTTCATATGGCAATCATGACCTTGATACTAAAACTGACAAATAATGGGCAATTACAGATAAATTAAATGAAAAAAATTACTAGATTAAAAAATCCTTAATACAGTATTAGCAAACTATAAGGTACTAATATATAAATAGCATTCAACGACATTACCAAGATTTATCTTAAAAAAAGGTAATCAACAAGTTGCATTTTATTACTAGGCTACAGAAGAAAAATCATTTAATTATCTAAATAGATTGAAAAATGTTTCATAAAATTCTTCCCTCAATAGAATAGAACTTTCTTAATTGTATAAAGAACATTTCCCAAAAAGAACAACAAAGAAACAAAGAAAGAAGGAAAAATAACAACAATGATAACAACAACAACAAAAACACATGAAAAACCCCATACTGCAAGTCAAACATTGAAATTATTCCATATGCAATCAGGGACAAGAAAAGATACTCAAAATTATCACTTTTATTCAATATTGGAAAATACAGTAAAACACTGAAGTAAGTGAAAAGTATAGAGATTGGGAATACAAAATCTCCAAATGTTCATTGATGAGAGGATTGTATACGTTTGAAAATTCAATGGAGTTTAAAGATTAAATTTATAATTGGAAAGTTTAGCAAAGTTTCTTATTAAGAATAGTATACAGTGGTTAGCTGAATTTAAAAAAAAAAAAAAAGGATGAATGGTCAATGTAAATAAGCCAAACCTGAGAAACTTCAGACTTTGCTTGGCTGAATATTTCTGTTAATCTATCTACCTTGTCTATAATGGTTTAGCTTCTTCTGGCTAGAACCTCCTTTCGGATATAACTCTTTCCCAAATAAGAAAATTTTCTTTTCATCATTCAGGGATCTTTCTCTCCAAAGGCCATGGTGCAATGTACTATATTGAAATTCAATTATTTGGATATGTTTTGTGTCTGAATACTGATGAAAGTATGATATAAACCATGTTATCTCTTTAAAAAAAGAATGCAATATTCAGAAGTGAACTACAAAGCAAAAGATATAATTTACAATAATATGAAAAATATCAAGTACTTAGAAATAAATTTAACAGAAGATGTACATGAGTTCAAAAAATAAAACTATAAAAATTTAATGAAACAAAGCAATAGATTTATGACAAAGGTTATACTACAGAGCAATGAATAATCTGTAGTCTTTTCAAGTAATGATTTGGAGACATTTATACACTCATGTGAAAATTATTGTTCCTTTAATTTACGCTATGAAAAAATCAATTCCAAATATTTAAACTACATCTGAATACCCAGCAATAAAGATTTTAAAAGAAAATATAGGAAACTACCTTTATGAACCCCAGGGGACTATTTGAAAAAAGTATAACTCATTCGTTCTGTTTATTATTATAAAAATATCAGAGAGCCTTATTAAGCTATTCAAAATCATAAATATTGGCCTGAGATGATGGCCATATTAAATGAGAAAAGGATAGGAAGTATAAAACCATAGTAATCAACATCGTATGGTATTGGCACTAAGAAAGGCATGTAGATATAGTCCAGTGGGATAGAATTAAAAGTCTAGAAATAAACATCATTTTTATGATAAACTGACTTTTGAAAAAGGTGCAAAACTAATTCAATGGGGAAAAGATAGTCATTTCCTTGGATGGTGCTGGGAAAATTATGTATCTTAATTCAAATAAATACATTTTCAAAATAAACAGAATAAAATAAAATAAATCTGATACCTGTATCTAACACCATATAGAAAATTAATTAAGAATGAATAGGAGGCTTAAATGTGAGTGCTATAACTATAAAAAAATTCTGGAAAAAAAACAGGAAATCTTCATGCCCTTGGGTAGACAATAATTCTTAGTTATAATACCAAAATAATCCATACAAGAAAAAAATGATAATTAAACTTCATCAGAATTGAAAACTTCTTTCCTTCAAAGAACACCATCATGAAAATGAAAGCATAAGTAACAGAGAAGGAGAAAATATTTTCAAATCATACATTTGGTAAAGAAATTGTATTCAGGATATATAACAATTTTTACAGCTTGAAAAGTAAGAAGATAAAATAACCAATTTAACAATGGCATAATATTTAAATATGTATTTTATCAAAGAAGAAGCACAAATGGTCAATGGGCACGTTAAGATGCTCACCATTAGCCATTAAGGAAATGCAAATTAAAACAACAATGAAATAGTAATAGTTACCCAATAGAATGACTAATTAAAAGCCAGATGAGAACGAGTATTGGCAAAGGATTCCAGAAACTGGAATCCTTACGTAGCTCAGATAGGAAGTTAAAATATAAAAGCCATTTTGAGAAATAATTTGACAGTTTTTTTAAAATGTTAAACACAAATTTTCCATGTGATCCAATAATTTTACCCCTAAAAATTTAACCAAGAGAAAACATGTCCACACAAACAGATTTTGAGAATGTATACAGTAGCATTAATTATAATAATAAAAAAATGAAAATAATCCAAGTGTTCGTCGGCTGATAACAGTAAAATGTGGTATCCATACGACAGAATATGACTCAGCAAGGTAGGACTGGACCACTGATACTAAACTACTGCTATAAAATTTTTGATGTTTGTGTTTGTTTATTTTAATGAACCTCAAAAATAATATGCTAAATGAAAAAGCCAGTAGAAACAGACCAAGTGTCCATTAGTTGATAAATAGATAAATAAAATGTTGTATAGCTGTATGATAGAATATTATTTGGTAATAAAAATGAATGAAGTACTGATATATAATGCAGCAAGATGGGCCTTGAAAACAGCGTGATGAGTGCACAAAGCCGTAGCAGAAGACCACACATTACGTGATTCTGTTATATGAGATGTCCAGTATAGGCAAATACATAGAGTAGGTAAAAGTCAGATGTTGTCTAGGGCGTGGTGTTGGCAGTGATGGTGGTGGAGGTTGAGAGAAAAAAATGGAGTCGACAGCTTCCGTTTCAGACAGGATTTCTCATTTCAGACTCTAGGTCAGAACTGTGTATGCAAGTGAATTCGGTGAAACTTAGTTCCTAGTATTTCTTGAGGCTGAGGAGAATTTAGATGGGGGTGAAGCTAATGTTAACTCTATAACACAACTCAGCACTGGTTATTGAGATATTAGATAAGATTAAAACATAACATTTTGTAGTCTTGCATATAGTATATATGAAATAAGTGGTGGTTATTATTATGAGGTAGAGTTCGAAGGTATTATATTCTCCCAAAGCAACCTAATGTATACATACTTAGTAATTACATACTGGAAAGATCCAAAATCCACTCTAACAATTACTGGCACATTTCTACAGTTCTGTATGCCAATTTTTTTTTTGTTTTAAATTAAATAGGTAATTTGGAGGTACAGAAAAAATTGTCTCAGTTATGATTTCCGAGTGCTTTCTTAATATAAAAAAATCAAGGCTTATTCTTTCAACATAATTTAACCACCATTTCTAAATCATAAAAAGGGAAAAAAATCTTTCAAGTATGCTGAACTTTAGTAGGAAACTGCATATTAATGGTTACATTTATAATATCTGAGGAAAGTTGAAGAGGGTGTTTTAAATCCACTGCCCCTAATTCTTTCAATATTCTTAACAGCCAGCCCATTTATTCTTCTGTATCATGAAAATTCCATTAATACCAATACATTAATATTTCAGTGAAATGTTTAAAGTGCTTTTAAAATAAAGGCTGACTTCAACTCTTTTAGAGGGATTGTAGCTTACAGTAAAAAACCAGAATAGAACTGATAATAGAAGACTTCACACAGCACACCTTTAGCAGTGCTCTATAATTAGCTATTTAATTGTAACCTGCACGTCAGAAGATATCCAGAACCCTATATTCAACATACAAATCACAAAGTGAGCTCTAATTCCATAGTGAATTACTGAAACTTGCAAAACAACAAACTATGCTTTCTCTTAACTTTTGAGAAATTAACAGTATTAGCTACAATTTATAAAATGATATGACAAGCAGAGCTTTATGCATGCTAACTAATTTTATGACCAGAGAACTTATGAGGTATGCACTATTATGATCATGTCCTTTATACTGATGAGAAAACTGAATCAGAGAGGATGGAAATCATCTACCCAAGTGTAAAAAGCAATCAAGGGATGGAACTAAGAAATGAATATAGTCAATCTGATGTTAGAACCAACTGTTCTGAATAGTGTATTTCTGCTATAAAAGATAACAGAGCCCCAGATTCTCATTATTCATGTGCATATACTCAGACCATGTTTCCAGATTATGAGCAGATTATCTCACTATGATTAGAGAGCTCTCAAAACTACTATATTTTAATGTCCTAAGTATCTATAGTATCCTTAGGTTAAATTTAATAGAGGCTTATTTTAAATATGGCAATGAGTAATAAAATAGGGGAAAGATCAGGGTGTGAAGGGGAGAGAAAATGGTGAGAGGGTACTAAATATTATTTTACTTACAGATATCCCTGTTTCCTGACAGTTTATTTACTGATATATCAAAAGAAGAATTGAGGGTGACTATGAATTGTCGACTTTTAGATAAGCTGTAACATTGTCCAGCTAGTAGCCAGGGCACAATGAAATTGCTTAGGAGCTGTAGGCAAGCTACTGGACCTCTGTGATCTTCACAATTAGTAAACTCCAAGCTATTTATTTCAACTGAGCAGTTAATTGGAATACAATGGATATAATTTCCTAGAAAACCAGTGAAAGTTTTTACAGAATACCTGAGACATTTTGAGAATTAAAAACACTTTATGTGAGCAAAAACTGATAGTTGCTCTTTTTGGTGGTATTCAAGCTTCTGTAGTTTAAAAAACTTGAAATAAGGAGCTGATGTGTTAAGCCTAGTGAACTGACTTCACCATCTGATATTCAGCTTCTACATAGCACTATTATTATATGATAAAAGATAAGGTGGATCAATTAGAACTATCAAGCTCTTGCATAACTTTTTGAACACTAGAGCTAAAATAGTAAATAGTTCATTCTTTCAATGCCAGTGTCTAAGACAGACTGAAGATATACTTAAAGTGTGATTCATGAAGTCTAATGGAATTGCAATGAAGATTTAATTATATCTCGACTACTGATTCAGAGCAGAGAGGATTTTTTTAGGGCAGTGAAACTCTTCTGTAAAATAGTAGATACACGTAATTATAGGGTTGTCAAAATCCATAGAATGTACAAGAGTGAAATATAGTGTAAATCATGGACTTTTGAGTGATGGTGTGTCATTGTAGGTTCATTAGTTGTAATAAATATACCACAATGGTTTGGGATATTGATAGTTGGGGGAGGTTGTACATGTGTGAGAATAGGGAGTATATGGTATCTCTGCTGTCTCACTTGTTAACCAAAACTGTTCTTAAAATATAAAGTTTATTAACTAATAAGACTTTACTAATGGAATCACAATGAAGCTTTTATTACATTTAGATTAGTAACTCTATCTCAATGCTTTTTTGTGGACTATAAATCATAACATTTTAGGGGCATCCGGGTGGCTCAGTCAGTGGGCATCTGCCTTTGGCTCAGGTCATGATCCCAGGATCCTGGGATTGAGACCCACTTCGGGCTCCCCGCTCAATGGGGAGTCTGCTTCTTCCTCTTCCTCTGCTCCCCCCTATCAATACTCTTTGATAACCACAGTTGTGGTATAGCTTCTCATTGATATTAAAAATAAAGAGAGATTAAGAAAGTATAAGATTTTACTTATTTTTGCAAAACTAAAGCAAAGGTAGGTCAATTCCTTAAATAATTAGCTTCCTTTTCATAGAACCCATGTCCTACCAACAGTATAACATAAACTGAAAATTGACTTAACAAATATTAAGTCTGTACTGTAGGAAGAGATGGTATTCTAAGAAGTATGGATATATCAAAAACATAAAGAAACAATTCACTAGAATGTTTATAAATTTGCTCCAGCTATTCATATCGGGTTGTTTTAAGAGATGTTGTGTCTTTGTTATCATGGAATAAATCTTTAATAATTGAACAAAGGGCTACTTATTTAACAATTAAGGGGAAGGGGAAAGGAGCTGTGATAGACTGACTACTTTCATTGCTTTATGTAATAGCATCTCTGCATTCCTACCCTTTAGAAATGATTTCATGTGTAAATAGTGGGTTTGATTATATTACTGTAAAATGGACCTAGAAAGAGATTAGGAATTGGAAGACATCGGTTCTCATTTCAGCCCTGTTACTTGCTACTATTTATAGACATCTCCTGGAGAAGAATGTAGACCTTCCTGAGGGCATAGATTGTTTTCCTTATTACATGCCTATCTCCTTCTAGAATGGTTTCTGATGTAGGGTAGACATGTCTTAAATGTCATTGGAAATAACAATTCCAAGATGAGGCTCCCAATTTTACAGAAGTCTGTTGATATACAGTTGAAGTATGACCACCCTAGAAAAGTGGCTCTTTTCCTTTTATTGTACTTGGATAGCAAAACAATTTTGAAAAAACAAAACAAACAAACAAAAAAACCCCAAAACATAGGTGGAACTTTTTTTTTTTTTTAAGATTTTATTTATTTATTTGACAGAGACAGCCAGCGAGAGAGGGAACACAAACAGGGGGAGTGGGAGAGGAAGAAGCAGGCTCCTAGCAGAGGAGCCTGATGTGGGGCTCAATTCCAGAATTCCGGGATCACGCCCTGAGCTGAAGGCAGACACTTAAGGACTGTGCCACCCAGGCGCCCCCATAGGTGGAACTTTTATTTCATCTTTATGGCTTTAAGAATATCACAACTCTTTCCCCCTTTTTCCCTTCTGGAAAACTTCCTTTATTTTCCTATTCTTTCCTTCTCAAAGAAAACAAATGTGATTTTCCAAATACCCAATGAATAATTAGACATATTAATCATTGGAAACCAAGGGAGCAATCAGTTATAATTAGGTAAGATCTCTTACAAAAGTCAATTTAGCTGTAACTCATCATTTCTCTGGTTTACACCAAGAATAAGAGGGACCTTTTTCTAGTTAAAAAAAATATCATCAGAATATACCATGAAATGCACTCTTTTTTTTTGAAAAATAAAACTTTAATTATGTGCCTATTTAATGTATTTAGCAATTGATCTTAAGAAAAACACATTGATAATTTAAAGATTTATTTTAGAAGTTTTAGGAAGAATTATTTGGTAAAAATTAAACCATATTACAATAATAGCTAAATCCTGAGGTAAATCTTTTTCAAGTATGTAGATGAATCCAATGGGACATCATAACTGAAAATGTTATAGATATACTGTTCTGGAAATATATAGAGAGAAGACTGAGTGTACATTTTCTCTGAATCCTCTTTACTATTATACTTGCTAGGAGCAGGATTTCCTCTTATTCTCAGGTAACAGCTCAGATTTTGGGGAATTAAATCCAGAGAAAAATCAAAGCGTGAAACTGACTTTCAAACAGACTACAGCAAAAACATTGCATTAAGCCCAAGTCAGAACTTCATATTGCTGTTGATTGAGAGATGGCCACAATGCTTCTCAGTCATATCTGGTAATGGCCAGTGGTTATAATTGGAGAAGAGTAGTCATGAGTATTCATGATTATTAAGTGAGTCTCAATAATTATTGAGTGGTCAGATACCAATCTGTACCGTATTTTGTAGAGTTGATAATAAGTGCAGGTCATTCAGAATCTTCCAGAGCTGTGTTCTTCTGTTCATTTGGAATGATATAAAAATCCTAAAATTAAGGAAAAAAGGGCAGAACATAAGATAGATTTAGAATCATTGCAACCAGGAAAATAAAAGCATTTTAAAAAATCAAAATGATATAAAACAAATTTAAATATTTTGTCACTGTGTGACTTTAATTTTATTCTGCTATAATTTCTTACAATTTCCAAACTACCCACAATGTCATTTATAAGTTCATGTATACCTCCCACATTGTTATTCAAGAATTTCTGCCTTTCATTAGGAATGCAAATAAACCATATTTGAGCTTGATGGGCTCCTCAACCTTCTTTATTTTGTCTACTCAATTTTATTGATATAACTTATACAGTAAAACATACTAATTAAAAGTACACAAATATGTTGGAATTCTTTTTGTGCTGAGTTGTAACCCATGTAACCATGTAAGTAACTAGTAGCTAATGAAGATAGAGAATATGATCTTAATGCCAAAAAATTCTGTAATGCCTAAAGGAAAAATGTGTGTATAGAGATTTTCAAGTTACTCTGAGGACTTTTCCTTTCTCTAAAAGTGTTATGATAAGCCACTGGAAAATATTGAGCACAAAAGTAGCATCATTTAACTTGAGGTTTAATTTAATCAACAGGGTGAATTAAATACTATGGGCTTCCTCCTCCCAGTGTATATGATTTAAACCTGCTTTGTACTGGAAGAGGAAACTTATTGGGAATATGTAAAGATAACAAATACTGACACTTCATGGAAATGTTAATTAAGGTCCACCTTTTCAGAGAGATTTGGTAAACAAAATGCTTGGATAAAATTTTTAAAAATGAAATATTTTAGTGAATTTTTCCTTCTATCACCCTTTATGTTTTTTTTAAGTTTATCTCCCTGTATGAAATAAAAATCAATCTACTATCAGATTGAAGAGGGCACATGTTGTGATGAGCAGTGGGTTTTACAAGGAACTAATGAATTATTGAACACTACATCAAAAACTAATAATGCGCTATATGCTGGCTAACTGAACATAATAAATTAAAAAAAAACTACAATCAGATATTACCTCACATCTGTCAGAATAGCTAAAAAGAAAAAAAAACACACAAGAAACAACAGGTGTTGGCAAGGATGTGGAGAAAGGGGAAGCCTCTTGCACTGTTGATAGGAATGCAAACTGGTGCAGCCACTCTGGACAGCAGTACAGTATGAAGGCCCTCAAAAACTTAAAAATTGAACTACCCTACAATCCAGCAATTGCACTACTAAGTATTTACCCGCAAAATACAAAAATACTAATACTAATTCAAAGGGATACATGCACCCCAATGTTTACAGCAGCATTATCTACTACAGACAAATTATGGAAATAGCCCAACTGTCCATCAACTAATGAATGGATAAAGATTTGGTATGTGTATATATATATATATTATATATATATGAATATTACTCAGCCATAAAAAAAGAATAGAATCTTGTCATTTGCAAGGATGTGGATAGAGCTAGAGAACATTATGCTAAGCAAAATAAGTCAGTCAGAGAAAGGTAAATACTGTATGATGTCACTTGTACGTGGAATTAAGAAGCAAAACAATCATAGAGGATAGGAAAAGAGAGACAAATCAAGAAACAGACTCTTAACTATGGAGAACGAACTAATAGCTAACAAGGGGAGGTTGGTGGGGGGATGGGTGAAATAGGTGATGGGGATTAAGGAGGGCATTTGCAGTGTACGGAAGTGATGAATCACTAAATTCTACTCCTGAAATTAATATTACACTCTATGTTAACTAACTGGAATTTAAATAAAATCTTGGAAAGAAAAAAAAATTAACGTTTACTTCCCTGTAGACTTTATCTTTCCTTTATTTTCAATATTGACTAATGTTATTTTTTAGAATAAACTTCACGTTTTTAATATTTCTCTTTAAGCTTTTTATATAACCAGAGTATCACTTTTATGGCATTTTCTCACTATATGACAGTATCATTTGAATTGATTTCTTGATACCACTTCCTTATGTTTGTTGAAACTGGTTGGGGCTAAGATCTTAACCTCCTAGATTACTGTCACTAGAAGATCCTTTGAAGCTGACCCATAGGGTAACAGATACTAGATTTAAGCTTTAACAGAATGAGCTTTTGTGAATATGCATATACAAAGGAAAATGGAGCTTTGCCCAGGAAAAATGCTTAAATTTGATTAATTATATTTTGTTAATCTTCAATGCAAAAATAATTCACTGGATGATTACAATACCCTATTCTGTTCAGAAATGTGAAGCATTTATTCTAAGACATACCAAGATTTAACTTTTAGAGACATTCAGCATAAGTGATATTAAGAATATACCCTTAGAGGGGCGCCTGGGTGGCACAGCGGTTAAGCGTCTGCCTTCGGCTCAGGGCGTGATCCCGGCGTTGTGGGATGGAGCCCCACATCAGGCTCTTCCTCTGTGAGTCTGCTTCTTCCTCTCCCACTCCCCCTGCTTGTGTTCCCTCTCTCGCTGGCTGTCTCTATCTCTGTTGAATAAAGAAATTAAAAAAAAAAAAATTAAAAAAAAAAAAGAATATACCCTTAGAATTTTTTTCATATACATATATCATATATATTCATTTATTCACTTTATAAATACATGTTGAACAAATCTATTAGGTTTTCTCAAATCATTTGATTTAATTCTCACATTAAATATGAAGAAATGTTTTTAAAATTTGTTTAAATCACAAAAAATAATGTCATACAAAAATCATGAAACAACAAAGTTTCAAACCTATTTCAACTCTAATTTCAATATCCTTTTACTTTATTCCAAAGACTCGTAATAAGTCTATTATAAATGCAATTGAATCAGATAATGTAGTTTAAAAACATAATCTTAGCTGCACACATTTTCCTAAGGATTCTTAATTCTTAAGTACTTTAAGAGTGACACTTTCCTTGTTTAACCTGACTACACAGTGTTGTTCTTATGCAAGTTTAACACTTATAAATGTGCAGAACATTTTGATATATGCATACAATTTCAATATCTCCACACAGATATTTCCTATGCCAGCCCAATCTTTGACCCTATGACCCTTGAGCAAGTCACATAAGTTTTTTTTTTTTTTTTAAAGATTTTATTTATTTATTTGACAGAGATAGAGACAGCCAGAGAGAGAAGGAACACAAGCAGGGGGAGTGGGAGAGGAAGAAGCAGGCTCATAGCAGAAGAGCCCGATGTGAGGCTCGATCCCATAACGCCAGGATCACGCCCTGAGCCGAAGGCAGACGCTTAACCGCTGTGCCACCCAGGCGCCCCAAAGTCACATAAGTTTTAAGGAAAACTAAGCCTCAGATTAACTACACTGAGAGGCTTGTGTGGATACCATCTCAATAAAAAAAATGCCATTAGTGTTATTCCAAATACCATATCAATATGGAAATACGATTTAAAGCCTCTGATTTTAAATTGTTCTAGCTTCTATAGTTCCCTTAGCTTTCTTTAGCATGGAAGTAATTACAAATATTTTTCTGACACTAAGCCATGATTTCTGCATTTCTCAGTCTACGCTCCTAGTAGAAAATCTAACAGTTCAGAAAAAGAAAGTTCTTTGAAAGAATGGCTACACAACTTATTGCATTAACATGTATTTTACATTTAAAATTTTGAGAATAATTTACTTATATATTCAATTAATTATTCACCAAATATTATTGTCAGTAAGTTTTGAGCTCTGTGCCAAGATTTGGGTATTGACAGTGTATACATCCCAGCTCCTGTCCTTCGGGTGATTAAACAGAATATAAATAAAAATGTTTTTAAAAACATCTAAGTGGCACTTGCATCTAGTGCAGAGACTTTAACAGAATAAAATGAAGACTAGTTGTAGAATTTTACAGTTTGTATCTTTCATTCTTCCAATGATTTGAGAGTGGGTTTCAGTGAAATTATTTCTTATTCTGTAATTAAGAAGATGCCGTTCCAGCCAAGAAAGGCTAATTGGCACTGGACTAACAATTATACATTTATAAAATAGAGAAAATATATGAGGTGACTACTTAGGCATCAAAAAATAGACCAACCTAGACTGCAATCTGGTATAAAAGGGAAACTCACAAGATGAGCCCTACTATTGGTCAGCCCTACTATTCTCATGGGGAGAATTTCTTTTTTTTTTTTTTTTAATTTTATTTTATTATATTGTGTTAATCACCATACAGTACATCACCAGATTCCGATGTAAAGTTTGATGCTTCATTAGTTGCGTATAACACCCAGTGCACCATGCAATACGTGCCCTCCCTACTACCCATCACCAGGCTATCCCCTTCCCCCACCCCCTCCCCTCTGAAGTCCTCAGTTTGCCTCTCACAG
This sequence comes from Ailuropoda melanoleuca, assembly GCF_002007445.2. Lineage (NCBI taxonomy): Eukaryota > Metazoa > Chordata > Mammalia > Carnivora > Ursidae > Ailuropoda > Ailuropoda melanoleuca. The sequence goes on along the minus strand of NC_048223.1, from coordinate 70,135,286 downwards.
TCCATAGTCTCTCATGTTTCATTCCCCCCTCTGATTACCCCCCTTTTCTTTATCCCTTTCTTCCCCTACCGATCCTCCTAGTTCTTATGTTCCATAGATGAGAGAAATCATATGATAATTGTCTTTCTCTGCTTGACTTATTTCACTTAGCATTATCTCCTCCAGTGCCGTCCATGTTGCAGCAAATGTTGAGAATTCGTTCTTTCTGATAGCTGAGTAATATTCCATTGTATATATGGACCACAGCTTCTTAATCCAGTCATCTGTTGAAGGGCATCTCGGCTCCTTCCATGATTTGGCTATTGTGGACAATGCAGCTATGAACATTGGGGTGCATATGGCCCTTCTCTTTACTACGTCTGTATCTTTGGGGTAAACACCCAGTAGTGCAATGGCTGGGTCATAGGGTAGTTCAATTTTTAACTTTTTAAGGGACCTCCACACTGTTTTCCAGAGTGGCTGTACCAACTTGCATTCCCACCAACAATGTAGGAGGGATCCCCTTTCTCCACATCCTCTCCAACAATTGTTGTTTCTTGCCTTGTCTATCTTTGCCATTCTAACTGGCGTAAGGTGGTATCTCAGTGTGGTTTTGATTTGAATTTCCCTGATGGCTAATGATTTTGAACATTTTTTCATGTGTCTGTTAGCCATTTGTATGTCTTCATTGGAAAAGTGTCTGTTCATATCTTCTGCCCATTTTATGATTTGTTTATTTGTTTCTCGTGTATTGAGTTTGAGAAGTTCTTTGTAGATCTTGGATACCAGTCCTTTATCTGTGGTGTCCTTTGCAAATATATTCTCCCATTCCGTGGGCTGTCTCTTAGTTTTTTTGACTGTTTCCTTGGCTGTGCAGAAGCTCTTTATCCTGATAAAGTCCCATAAGTTCATTTTATCTTTTATTTCTCTTGCCTTTGGAGATGTGTCGTGAAAAAGGTTGCTCTGGCCGATGTCATAGAAGTTGTTGCCTATGTTCTCCTCTAGAATTTTGATGGATTCCTGTCTCACATTGAGGTCTTTCATCCATTTGGAGTTTATTTTTGTGTATGGTGTGAGAGAGTGGTCAAGTTTCATTGGGGAGAATTTCTTAACCAACTGCTGCCATCTTGCCAAGATTAGGCAGCAAATATCAGAGGTTAGGGTTGCTAAAGGGCAATGCAATGTGACAGCAAGCATGGAGGAGAGAATTTTGCAGAACTTGAGTCCTTCCAGAAAGCTAGCTATACTGTGTGGGGTTTCCCTCAAGAATCCTTTGCTGAGGGGCACCCGGGTGGCTCAGTCAGTTAAGTGTTGGACTCTGTTTCAGCTCAGGTTATGATCTCATGGGTCCTGAGATGAAGAGCTTCATAGATATCTCTGCTCTGTGGGGAGTCTGCTTGAGATTCTCTCCCTCTGCCCATCCTCCCACTCTCCAGTGCCCTTTAGTTTTCACTATCAAATAAATAAATAAACAAATAAATAAATCTTTAAAAAAATTCCTTTGCTGAAAGTTGAGCTCTACATGATCAAGATGAGACCATGTGAGAGGTAATCCAGAACAGGCATGTGGATTAGAGCAAATCAAAGATAATCAAAGTTGAGCAAAGCTAGGAGATACTATATTTCCACCCCAGTCAGAGAGAAGAGAACTTGTTATACCTAGGACATTTGAGAGAGAGCAAAAAGTAGAGCCTTAAGAGTAAGAAACATGTCTCTTCTATCTGAACCCATGCCCCAGTACCTAAAACCCTGCATCACAGAGCTGTTGTGAGGATTATATAAGGTTATGTACGACAGGGTTCAGAAAGAGTGCTGGATAAATACTGAGTCAATATAAGCATTTCCTTTCACCTTCATTATGTATTTGTGTATAACTAACCCAGGAGAGAAACACTGTCCCCATTCTCCATGGATCATGAAGAAGTTTTGCCATACAAGTCTCTCTCAGGCTTCTCAATTTTTCTTTGGTTCTTTGGGACTCTGAAGGGTACTGGGGTCTGTCTGCAATCAGAAGCAAAACCAGGTTGGAAGCACCTAGATTTTGGGCACCAAAATCAGCCAAGAGATTCATGCAATAAGTACTTGTCAGGGACATCTTGAAAGTAGGCCAGTGTAGGAGTAGACTTCTGTGGGTGTCTATAGGCATTGTTTATTAGCACATGTAAGACATTGCTTGAGGCTAGAGATCCCATTATATCAGAAGGGGATGAATTTTGGAAACATGATTTATAAATATTAATGTGAGTAGATTTAAACCAAGGCTGTGATATCCTAGGGAAATAGATTCTGAGAGTTTTTTAAAAATATACTTGGACTTTGAGAAAACCTCCCATTTATTAGAACATATAGACAGCTTCTGCTGCCTAAGGTATATTTTGACCTAGACTTTTAAACATAAACCTGATAAATGTGTCTGTTAAGCTCCAAATTCTACAGCTACAGTAAAGGGCATGTGGAAGACAAAACTGGGGTCACGTGACTACAATGGGAAGCACAGCGCTGTAATCTAGTATACCTGTAATTTTCACAGCAAACCTAACTCTTCCAAAGCCAATTCTCACTTTCTATGTAATCTTAGAAGTTTAGGGAGGCAAATCTCTTCTTTCAAGCCACTAGGGAAGCATTTATTCCATCACACAAAGGCATTAATTCTTCCCCTCTTGACCTACAAGAGTGAAAGCAGTTTGCAAAAGCAGCCAATTTATAAACCCCCGAAGGCTCAGAGGAAATCTGACTTCTCTGCTGGTACCCTGAAGCTCACTTTTAATTATGGGCCTTGAGAAAGTATAACTGGCAAAGCGGAATTAGCAATCTCTTCCTTAGATTTGCTGTTCTGCGTCCTTCCCAGTTGCTTCTTTACTGGCTCCACAAAGAGTTGGAAATCTCATGGAAATTTCTCCTCTTTGTTTAAGCACAGTACAGCTAGCTTTCCCTTCCTGTCATGTATCAAGACTTGTTTCCATAGCAGCTGCATTGGGGAATGAAAGGCACCTACATGATACTCTTTCTGTAGGTGAAATCTGAAGAATAAAGCATTAATGTTTTCTTGCACAAGAATAAGGATTGCTTGGATATATTTCTGTAAAGATAGAGATGATGTTCTCTTTACCGAACAAGGTGTTAAGCCATTTAACAAAGGCTTTTACGAGAGCTGTGCTCAGGCCAACTCCACTTTCCTGCTAACACCACAACCCTAGGAGGGCAGAACCCTAACCACAATCATGCCTTTACATTTATCTTCTACGCTGGAGTCCTTCATATCCTCCCTAACTACTTCTGTCCAAAATTATATATCAGGGCTACAAAAGCAAAGCCTATAGCACTTGCTCTAATTAGTCTATTAAGTTACCCCTTTTGTAGCCTGAAATCCAAGGGTGTGAGTATGGAGGACAGACTGCTGTCCAGTCAACAGCTGTTATCACCTAACTGTAAGGAATTTGAGTGATTCCCTAAACTCTATAATTTCGAGGCCTCAGATTTGACGCCACTACATTGACTCTGAAATACAGCTTAGTATAAAGCAATGCAACAGGCTTATGGCAAAACAAACCAAAAACCAAGGCTGAATCTTAGTTTGCATATCTTCCTGTAACATACTCTCAATTCATGGAACTCTTGCTTTCTACCAAATTGCTAACTGAAAGTTGAATATTTTCATCCTCTGGATAACAATCATGACCTCTAGCCCCTCTTAGGAATCTCAAAAATTAAATTCTTCTCAGAGCCCAATATCCATAAATTCTAGATGGCTACCAATTACCATGGCCACATCAAAGTTATCATGACCATCTTTGTGACCATTACATTTGTCTTTTACTCTCTATGCAATAGCTTCATCATAGTGGTTCCTGAACCAGAAACAGGCAAACTTCATTAGCTCTTGTCCCACCTATCTAATGGCCACTGCATTATATAAATCTCTATTTTTCTTACTGACAACTTTTAAATCCTGATCTGTTTCTGCTGCCTCGTTATTTAAGCTCAAATTACCAAAACAAAGTCCAAAAGAAAGATAAAACAACTGTCATCAGAAATGGCTAACAAACCATAATAACTCAGTTTTCTAGCCCTGTTCCCAGGTACTACTTGCCACCAGAAACTAAAGTCAGATGCCACAAGGCACAAACTCCAAACAAGACCCCATGACCCAGTTTTCACAGGTTTGGTCCAGGTCAGACACCCTGCTAACCCTCCAGATGACCTTGAGATCACAATCATTTAATTATAATAACAAAAACACAACTATCGGCGTATTGATAGATCCTACTCAGCCCATTTAAGGGAATAAAAGAGGTGACACACTGAACTGGAGAAGACTTTTCCCCCTTCCACAAAAAACCCCCAAGATCAGCTTGCTTACCAGCCCCTTAAATATTCTAACCTCGAAAAACCCATAGCATGAGACCTAATTGGAGAGAAGGTGCCTTTAGGGCAAGAGCTTCCCTTCTTAATTCTCTGGCCATTGAATAAATTACCTGCTTGCCATCAAATACTGTCTTGTTATTTGGCTCTTTGGTGAATGGTATGAATAGGGAAAGAACCTACCATTTCAGGAACAAATTCTGGTGACTCCTCCCAGGAGGCCTTGGCCCTCCTAGCTTGGGGGACCTCCAGTTGCCTGCAAGACCCATCCAACTCCTGTCACATTCTTGAGACCAGAGGAGGGCCTCTTGGGATCACTGGCTAGGGAGGTTTCCCAGGGCCATCCTTACTTCATGCCCAAGTTTGCCCCTTCTGTGACCACCATCTCCCCGTGACAATGGCCACAGACGAGGGGAACTGTGATGAACAGAACAGATCAGGATTCCAGGTGAGTGGTAAAAAACTCAAAAAACAGCAAGAAGATAAATTCAGGACTCACTCTTGGGAGAATGGGAGACATATCTGTCATGAGGTTGGATATCCAGGACAAAGACCATCTGAGAAGGGCTGGGAACTCCCAGCGGATCCTCCCAGAGGCACTAGGAACATCTGAGCACAATGGTTAAAAGGTATAATTGCAGCAGGTTTTCTTAATTTTGTTTCTCTTTCACTCTGGCTAACAGCCATTGTGCACCCTCTTCTCATGTGCTTCTGGTTTGCCTCTCATTGGGGTTCCCTCTCCCTTCTCCCTTCTATCTTCTGTTAAGTCTTCACAAACCTCAAAAGAAGAACCTACCAGTTTGATAACAACAACAACAACAAAACCCTCACTCTCCTAACTGCTTTTCCTGACTCTAATAGCATTATTGCCTTTGAATTAATTCTGTACTCTGATATCTTACTAATCTTTATAAAATGCAAATCTGATAATGTCACTCCCTTGTTTTAGATACTTTAGTAGCTCCATTAAAAAAAAAGTCAGAGTGTGGGGAGGAGGTATCAATTCAAATCAGGAGAATATGTAATATATATAATTTCAGTATCAAACATAGATGAGCATAGTACTAGAAGAGAATAAGCCCATATTGTACAGAAACATTGATGCGAACAAATTTCAGAAAAGTCTTAGATAAGAATGAAATTTATCCAAAGAAACCAAATGTGATTCAGTGTAGGCAATCATTTAACATAAGGCATTACAATAAGAGACTAAAGAAAGACTAATTATCATCTCAATAGAGGCAAACAAGCATTCTTTAATGTTCACTATTTGTTATAAACATATTAGAAAATAAAGGAATAAAAATGAACTTTGTTAACATGACTTTGTTTTTTTTTTTTCACCATAATCTGTAATGAAGATTATAATTAATGGTAAAACTTAAGATATATTTAATAAGGTAAAAGTGCTTATAATCAAAGTTCTTTTCTTGTATAATAGCATATTGGAATATTTTGTCAACAATAAGATAATAGCTTGGAAAGAGAGGTACAGTGTGAGTTTGTAAGGGAAAAGGCATAATTATCATCATTTGAAGCTAATATATTTATTTGCAGCTGAAAATATAGGAAAATAAACATACATAGTATTTGTACCAGTAAGAGTTAGCAACGTTGTAGAATATGTAATTGATATATGAAAACAATTACCATCTCTATTCCAGAAATAACCAAAGTACAAGAAAATGGCTTAATATTTTTAGGTTTTATTTTTAGTTCCAGTTCAAGTTATGAATTGTGCTCTAGTTAAAATTATTTTTTAATATAAATAGGATGAGTATGAGTATGGTGTGAGATTAGGGTGAATACTCAATTATTTTCATGAGTATACCCAGTTAACCCTGCACCACTTGTTAGAAGACTTTCTTTTTCCATTACATTGCTTTACCATCTATTTGTGGATACTGAATTTTATTACATTGATTTATATACCTGTCTTTTCACTTTTTAAAGTGAAATTAAACTGTTTTAACTCCTTTATCTTTAGAGTAAGTCCTTAAATCTGATGTGGTGATTCCTTTCACTTTTTCTGTATTTTAAAAACTTTATTCTCGAGGTTTTTTCATTTCTACATACATTTCAGAAAAAGCTTAAAAATTTCTACCAAAAAAGCCTGCTGTAATTTTGATTGACATTTGAAACTACCAACCAATTAAGAGAGAATTGCCATCATAAGAAAGATTGAGTCTTCCAATCCATAAACATGGTATATATCACAAACTTATTAGGTCTTAAAAAAAATTATCCAACAACATTCGTGTAGAGGTCATTGATGTCTTAGATTTATTTCTAAGCACTTTCTGTTTCTAGGCACTACTATAGGTTAAATTGTTTTCTTCATTTTTTTTTTCAATTTTTTGCTGCTAATGCAAAAGGCTATAGCTGATTTTTGTACTGTAACCATGTGCTCTCTGATCCTACTAAATTTGCTTACCGGTTCGTGCTTCATAGGTTTCCTGAGATTTTTCTAGGTAAACAACTATATTATCTACAAATCAAGACTATTTTTTTTCTTTTCTGTTCTTGATGTTTTAGTTTCTCTTTGTTACTAATTACAAATAACTATGAAATCTAAGAAAATGTGAATCGAAGTGGTGAAAATGGGTATTCTTGCTTTTTTATAAAAAGGATGGGAAAATAATTTAGACTTTCCCAGTAAGAATGATGTTGACTAAAGTTTTTTCTGCATATGTTTTTTATCAGTTTTACTTTTATTTATTTTTTTTTAAATATTTTATTTATTTATTTGACGGAGACACAGCCAGTGAGAGAGGGAAAACAAGCAGGGGGAGTGGGAGAGGAAGAAGCAGGCTCCCAGCAGAGGAGCCTGATGTGGGGCTCAATTCCAGGACTCTGGGATCATGCCCTGAGCCAAAGGCAGATGCTTAATGACTGAGCCACCCAGGCATCCCTATCAGTTTTAGAAAGTTCCCTACTACTCCTAGTGGCTCAGAGGTTTTTTGTTGGTTTGTTTTTCAATGGATAGATAGGTGTTGAATTTATTAGATAATTTTTTTCTGAATCTATGACAATAGTTATATAATATTTCTCCTTTATGTTGTCAATATTATGAATTCCATTATTTGATTTTCAAATGTTACATAAACTTCACATTCTTTGAATAATACTGCTTGCTTATGACATATTATTCTTTCTATGTTGAAATTAGATTTGCTAGTATTTTGATAGGTATCCATCTATGTTCATGAGTGCTATTAATCTGTGCTTTTCATTTTTGTAACATGTTTGTAAGGTTTTCATATTAGAGTTATATTGCCCTTAAAAGCATTATGCCAATAAACTAGATGACTAAAAAGAAATGTGCCATGAATTTTCTTTCACAATTTTCTGAAATAGTTTGTGTTAGATTGGTATTAACTTTCTTCTTCAATATTTGATAGAATTTACTAGTAAACCTATCAGGGCAAAGAGGACTTTCCCATTTGTAAAAGGTTTATCATAAATTCAATTTATTTTTATAGCTATTATACTTTCTAGAATCTGTTTCTTATGTCAATTTTGGTAAGTTTTTGGGTTTTTTTTAGGAAATGTATACATTTTGTTGAAGTTATCAAATTTTTGACATAATATTGTTTATATTATTATCTTGCTATCATTTTAATATCTGTTGGATCGGTAGTGAATATCTCTTGTTTTATTCATGATATTGGGTTTTTGCATTGCTTCCCTATTTTTATTTATTTATCTAAATAGGGGCTTGGCAACGTACTCAATCTTTTTAAAGAACCAGTTTCTGTTTTGCAGATTTTCTCTATTATATGTCTGTTTTCTATTTCATTGATTACTAGTCTTCATTATTTTCTTTTTTTTACTTACTTTGTCCTACTTTTTTTTTTTTCCTTATAACTTGAGATTCTGTTATTTGGGACACACATATTTATAATTGCTATTTCTTCCTGATGAACTCTCATTTTTTAATTACAAAATATCTTTATTAATCTCTGGTAATTCTCTTGGTCTCAGAGTCTTTTTAAACATTGATTAAACAGCTACCCTAATCCTCTCATTGTATCATTTGCATGCTTTATTATTTTCCACAAGTCACATTCAACCAATCTGTGTCATTGTATTTAAAATTTATCCTTTTTAGGTGGCATACAGTAAGATTCTGTTTAGGATTTTGTTTAATGCACTCTCACAGTCTCTTCCTTTTAATTGGAGTATACAGATCATTAACGTTTGCTATACAACAACTGATGTGGTTGGATTTGAGTCTACCATTTTCTCCTTTGTGTTCTATTTGCCCCATTTGTTTTCTTATTTTTCTCCTTGCTGTTTCACTGTTTCAATTTTCCTGGCTCCTTTTAGCTTATTTAAATTTTCCTGATGATCGCTTTCTAATTTACCTATTTTCCTTTTGGCTTTCTTTATATTTCTTTAGAAGTAGCTCTAGAAATTGAAAATTTCTAAACTATTTAAAATTTCATACCTAAAATTTCACAAACTATTTAGAGTTAATATTGTATCACTTCACATAAAATGTAAAAAGCTTGGAAACAAATAGTGTTTTTGTTCTGTTTTACTCCCATCAACCATCATGTTATAGCTACCATGCATATTCAATATATATATATATTTAAAAACTTACCAGTCAATATTACATATTTTAAAGATATATATTAATTGTAAGAACTTAAGGGAAAAATTTTTAGTGTTTTATTTTTATCCAACAATTTATCATTAATGTTGAAGTTTCATGTTGCCCACTCGCATTCTTTCCTTTCAGCCTAAGGAGTCCTTTCAGCATTTTTGTATATAGTCAGTCTGCTTGCAGTTTATTTCTTAGTTTTCCTTCACATGAACATGTCATTCATTTATGAAGGGTATTTTTATTAGATATAGAATTCTTTGTTTTCATTTTTTCCTTTAAAATGTTATTCCATAGTGTTCTGTCATTTGGTGCTTATGATGAGAAACCACAGTCACTTGAATCATTGTTCCCATGTGTCATATGTTGTGGTATTTTTCTTCAGCTGCTTAAAATTTTTTTCTTTATTTTATGCTTTTGTCACTTTTATTATGAGAGATTTTCTTTGAATTGATTCTGTTTGTTGTTCACTGATGTTTATAGAACACAGCACAATAACAGGCAAAAATACATTCCTCTCAAGTGCATTTAACATTAACCAAGATAAATCCTATTCTGGGACATAAACTTTAAGAAATTTAAAGGGATAGAAATCATGCAGTGTATGTTCTATGTGATAATAAGAGGTTTAATCTAAAAATCAGTGGTTGAAAGATGACTGACAAATTCCCAATTATTTCAAATTTAAGCAAACCATTTCTTTCTGTTTTTTTTTTTTAAAGAAAAAAGTTATTTATTTTAGAGAAAGAGAGAGAGCAGGGGCAGGGGCAGAAGGAGAGGAGAAAGAGAAAATCTCAAGCCGATTCCATTCTGAGTGCAGAGCCCCAATGCAGGGCTTGATCTCATAACCCTGGGACCATGACCTGAGCCAACATCAAAAACCAGAGGCTTAACTGACTGAGCCACTCAGGCGCCCCTAAGCAAAACATTTCTAAATAACTCATGGGTCAAAGAGGAATTCTCTAAACAATTTGAAAAGTATTGTGAAATGAATGAAAATGAAAATGCACAATATCAAAAAGTTTAGAATTCAGCTAAAGCATTACTTAGAGGGAATTTCTGACCCTCAATTGCAGATACTAGAAGGGAATAAATGTCTCAAATCAATAATGTAAGAAAATTTTAAGAACCTAGAGAAAGAATAGATCATTAAATTCAAAACAAGTGGAAAGAAATTAAATAGTTGGAATGAAATCAGTTAAATGAAAACAGAGGAAGAATAGAGAAAATCAGTGCAATTAAAAGACGGTTCTTTAACGACAACAACAAAATCTATATAATTGAACTCTAACCAAACGGAGCAAGCCAAAATTTGGGGGGGGGGGGCATGAAGGGAGGAAGACACAATTACTAATATAAGAAATAAGAGGGGACATCATGTGGACCACACAGGCATTGGGAGTATAATAAATTACCAGTTTCCTATTACAACCAATCACCACAAACTAACTGACTTAGAACGATAGAAATTGATTTTCTTACTTTGTAGAGGTCAGAAATTTAAAATCAGTGTCAGCCAGATCGCATTCCTTCTGGGGGCTCTAAGAAACAGTCTACTCCCCTGCTACTTCCGTCTTCTACTGGGTACCTGCATCCCTTGGCGTCACTTCCATTTTCGTACTGCCTTGTCTCTGGCGGCTTCTGTCATCATATCACTTCCTCTAATTCTGACTCTTGCCCTTCTCTTTCTCTCATGAGGGTCCTTATGATGACATTGGGCTCACCTGGATAATCCAAAATAGCCTCCCCATCTCAATGCTTAATCACATGGGTAAAGTCAATTTTTCCAGTAAGTTAGTATAAGGTAGAATTAGGACATGCACTTTTGGGGGTGGCGGGTATTTCTGTCCATTACATAAGAGATTCCCCCAAAACGCAAAACAAACACATAAGTTTCAAATGATATGCTAATCTTTGCAGCCTCTGTGTTCAGCTCTCCTGATTTGTCTATGTTGGTCTTGCAAGAAAAGCTGTGGAATGTGGCCACCCCTTTGTATTTGAAGCAGAGTGATTCGGGCTCCGCAACCTCAAAGGGATCATGGAAGAGACCTACAAAGCGGAGTTCATGGACAGCGGTGTGGAGAATAAACAAGTGATGATTATACACCACATATGGCTGCAAGCCTAAGCCTTGTAACTTAAAGTAACTTCTCTGTGAGTTGACCCCTTCTATTACGGGGATGTGTGAAAAGTTTTTACAGGAAGTGCACTTTTTTCAGAGCTGTTTGAGTGCTGGCTTATCCCACCTCTAGGACAGCTTTGTGAACAAACTTCTTGACCTTATGCCCCCTCCTCTACAAACCTGTAGAAGTGGTCAAAATTCTACAGACCCTGCTGAGGGAGAGTACCTTCCTGCCCCTCCCGCTTCCAGAGCAGACCCACAAAGCTCCAGCCATCATCACTGAGCCAGCGGGCCAGTCAGGCAACACTCTGCGGTTTACATCTGGGTTGGTTGTGGCCTGGGTGTCGATGCAACCCCAGCACATGTGCAGGATCCTCGGGGCACTGGGAAAGTCCAGGTCTTAGATCCAGAAGGCCAGGCTCAGAGGATTCATCCTGAGCAGGCAGACGTCCAGAACCCTGGGCCAGGGCGCCACCAGCTTGCCACTGAGTTTCCCTCTCCTACACTGCCTGCACATGCCTGGTGGAAGTCAGGCTACTGCTGGCAACTCCAGTTCCCGCATTCCAAAATCTTTTCTAGATCTAGGGTGTCGAGTTGTCACCCCAGGTGGAAACCAGAATCAAGGTCACCTTTGCCTTCAGAAAGTCTGTGCAAGTTTCTGTACTGCCCAAACCTGAGTCGTTGAGTCATAAGCAGTCTTTACAGCAGAGTCCTGGAAGGCGCTTCTCAGCTATCAGAGTGAACCAGAAGCCCAGAACATTTCACCTGGAAAGGTTATATGGGCAGAAGAAGGACTGTGACCTTTGTAGTTTCATCTAGTATAAACACATGATAAATCATTTTGCATTAAAAAACCAAAAACCTTCAAGTCTACACATCTTTCTTCCCCACAATAAATTTGAAAAAACAGTAGCTGTTCTAGTTCCTGGTCCTTAAAAAAAATTATGGGGCTATATGGTCAACATTTATATCACATGGTTACATTCCTCAAGTGTGAAAAAAGATCTAATTTTTTAAAAAGATTTTATTTATTTAGAGAGAGAGCGAGAAGGAGTGGGGGGAGGGGCAAAGAGGAAGGGAGAGGGACAAGCAGATGCCACTCTGAGCAGGGAGTCCTACACCCCATGGGGCTCCATCTCACCACCCTGAGATCATGACCTGAGCTGAAACTAAGAGTCCCACGCTTAGCCAACTGTGCCATACAGACACCTCTGTAATCTTGTTTCTTAAATTAATAGTCTGTTTTCCAGAGTCAAATCCTTTTTACAGCTGTACTTTTTCACCATCAATAGTTCCTGAATGACAGTCTTAGACATTGCTACCTTGCGAAGGAGCTCTTTCCTAACTCAGGCAATAGCTGAGCCACGGACTGAATGAAGAGCTGGAGAATGAATCATTTTGATCCCTGGAGGAGATTCTTGATCTTGCCTATCATTACCTTTAGAACCAAAATAAGACATAAGGTCATAGTTTAGGAGAAAAAAGGATTATGGAAAAGAGGGATCCAGTGCAAGAAATAAAGTCATTTCCACACACCCCCAGAAAGAGAGAGAGACAGAGATTCCACAAACTATTCTGTGTCCATAAATTCAACAGTTGAAATGGACTAATTCCACAAAAGATGCAAATTGTGAAAACTATTCAGAAGACAGAGATAACCTGAATAGTCCTACACCTACTAAAGAAAGTGGATTTCTAGTAAAAATCTTTCCATCAAAGAACCTCAGGCCCAGATAGTTGTATGGGAGAAACTTTCAAACGTTTAAGAAAGAATAATACTATATTTTCACACAAAACTTTCAGAAAAATTGCAGAAGGAAAAAAAATTGAAGTGAATACATCCTAACAAATTTTATGAGGTTACATTAATATCAAAATTAACACAGAAACAACAAAAATGGAAACTGTAAGGCAAAAATACTCATGAACTTAGACTCAAAATCTTTAGCAAAATGTTAATATATCTATTCTAGCAACATACAAAAAGAATAACCTTGAAAAATACTATTTCCCATGAATGTTAACATATCCCACATGCTAACAGAAGAAAATGTTATGGTCTTCTTAATAGATACAGAGACATTTGACAAAATTCAATATTCACTCATGATAGAAATTCTCAGCAAACTTAAAGTAGAATGGAACATTTTTATCTGATGAGGGGCATCACAAAAAACTTATAGCTATAATGATACTTTGTAATGAAAGGCTGAATCCTTTCTTCTTAAGATTAGAACAATTTACATTAGTTGTATATGAATTTTGCAAGGTTGCAGGGGCAAGGTAATATGAAAAATCATTGCATTTTGGCATACTAGCAGTGAAACATTGAATCCAATTTATAAAGCAAATACTACTTACAAAAGTATCAAAAAATAAAATACTGGTCACAAATTGAGCAAAATTTGTGTGTGATCTATATACAGAAAACTAGAAAACCCTGATGAAAGAAAACAAAAAGGAACTGAATTTGAAGATATAAAGCATGGTAATTGATTTGAAGATTCAATATTGTTAGAAGTGCCTTGGTGACTCAGTGCCTTGAGTACCAGACTCTTGACTTTGATCTCAGGGTTGTGAGATGAAGCCGGACATAGGGCTCCTCCCCCAGGTAGAGTCTGCTTGAGATTCTCTCCCTCTCCCTCTGCCCCTCCCTCTGCTTGCACTCTCTCTCTCTAAAGTAAATAAAATCTTAAAAAAAGAGAGAGATTCAGTATTTTTACATTTTATGTAATTCTAGTCAAAACCCAAACAGGCTTTGTGTATTTTATTTTAAATATCATTTAAATTTATATGGAAAGGCAAAGCATTAGAAAAATAAATTTGAAGAATTCACAATAAACATTTTTCAAGACTTGTAAAGCCCTGCTAATCAAGATAGTATTGAGCTTGAATTAAAGTATTATCTTATAGAGAGTATTTGTCTTTGTTTCTGTAATGGACTTGAAGATACTACCAATCAGAAATTTCTTCAGATTTTTTACTTTGGGGTTTCAGGTCATAAAGGTAAGTGGATTTTAATCCCAAATCTAAATGCACATTTGTCGTTAAAGATTTTCACAGATATATATATATTTTTTTGCTCCTACCAGAGCCAAAATTTGACATGCATTTTGCCCTGTTGTCTAGCTCCACTTGCTGGGGATTTTGTATTTTTGAAGTCTTAGCTCCACTTGGATACCCCAAGTAAAACTTTTTTCTGCTCATAGCCCTGGCTTTGTATTTGAACGTTTACTCAGTAAACCCCAGTCTCTAGGACCCAGGGATAAACTCAGTAGATAAAATCAACACAAAGGCTGTTTCTGGAGCCATTTTATCTCTATGGATTCATAATTTTTAAAAAATCATGCTTCCAGGGATGCTGGGTGGCTCAGTGGGTTAAGCATCTGCCTTTGGCTCAGGTCATGATTCCAGGGTCCTGGGATCGAGTCCCACGTGGGGGGCTTCCTGCTCAGCAGGGAGTCTGCTTCTCCCTCGCCTTCTGTTCCTCCCCTCTGCTCCTGCTCTCTCTCTTGTTTTCTCTCTCTCTCAAATAAATAAATAAAATATTTTTTAAAAATCATGCTTCTGAAAATCTGCAATAATTTTGCATCATCTCAATTTTAAATACATATATTCCAACAATTTTAAGAGAGTTGTATCAAAGAGGCTTCACTATATTTCCGGTTAGTTGGAAATGAGAATCCAAACCCCTATTTTTTAGGAAAGCTAAAGTCCCTCTAATACATATGATATAAGGAGAAAGATAGGGGTGGAGTGTGTGTATGTATGTGTGTGCATAAAAGAGTATATAAAATTTTCTTCAACAATTTTTCTTTAATATCCCATTGTCTTCTAAAAACCAGGTCATATTTATTTGTTGTTGACTTGAAACATGGATTTTATATCCTATGAAGTAACTTTCTCAATATTCTTTACCTCTAAATGTTAAATAATGGTAGAATAATCTTACTACTGTTCATCACAACAGAGTAGCTTTTTGTTCTTTCAAATATACTTATTGTCACTTCAGTAAAATCAAGCAGTTGGAATATGATCTCTATTCCTGAAGTGAGGTTTATTTTTAAAAAAGATTTTATGCTTGTTAGAAAATACTACTCATAAACATTATTTTGGAAAATTATCTCATGTAATGTTAATGAAGAGTAAAGAATGTAATGGGGAAAAATGAATGTGTCATTTGAAAACGAATGTGTCATTTTATCAATTATAAAAAATGTGTGAAATTCCTAAAGCTGTGCTTTATTTTTCAGGGACACACATTGCTGTTTTAGAAAAAGAATTAATATAATGTAACTTTATCGTGAAAAGAAGTATTGCTCATTAATAGGGATTCATCAGGAAAAAAGGTGCTTAGGAATGGTCATACAGTTTGGGAGAAGCTAGGGATTAGCTAGAGGACTTACCTTTGAGATTTCATTCACATGTCAAATATATTGCATTTACTTGTAATGTACATTTATCAGGGTCAGTGATAGACTCAGTCAGTTTGACAGGCATCATATAATCCAGTCAACAAAATTTAGAAAAAGGCTTTTTGACATGAAATGATGTCATAATGTATTAAAGTGGCATATATCATAGATTGTTTGCCAGATGCTTTAAATCTCAGCATCTGAGATTTTTATTTTCAAATAAGAAATACATATAATGAGGGGATGGGGTATCTGGGTGATGGGCATAAAGGAGGGCACATGATATAATGATGAGCATTGGGTATTGTATACAACTAATGAATCATTGAACGCTACATTAAAAATTAATGATGTACTATATGTTGACTAATTGAATTTAAATAAAAAAAGAAAACATGAGAAAATGAAAAGAAGTACATATAATGCACTTAAAGCAAGATGTTATTTATAGTGAGCTAAGTTCTCTACCTTTGCTCTGGTGCTATTTCAAGTTCTATAAAGTCCTTAAGCGTGGTAAAACATTAAGAGTTTCTCTGTCTTCCAAGGTTTGCTTTAGGTTCAGAGTTTAAAGAAATGGCAGTTACTCATCTTTCCAACTTCATATAGGACTTCTTTCACTTTGTTTTTTGTTTTGTTTTGTCTTTCCCATTCACTACCCACTGGTTTGCTTCATACATTCTGACTATATCATCTCTTGTTCTTTTGCTGGATCAATATTTCCATATTCTTTACAGGAGTGTTCCTGAAATTCCCACTCCTTTTGCTGATTTTCATTCCCTTTTATTGTTTCTAGTATCACATTTTGAGGGATACCTGCCATATTAATAGATCTGAATCTATCAATAAAAATTCACCTGGCCAGGCTAGTGTCTTCTTAAAATTAGAGGATTCAAAACTAAACTTACTACCTTTCTTTTAAAATTTGTTCCATTTAACTGATTTCCTTATCTTTGTTTATTATATTATTATTCTTCAAAGGTGTGAAATTTAAAAATCATCTTTAATGATGTCTTTTTGCTTATATGTTTCACTTTCGCCATTGAATTGGTTAAAGAGATATGTCGGTTTTATTTCAAGAAAGTTGCATACTTCTGTACCATACATTTCCACTACTCCATCCAAATGAGGTCTTCACTCCCTTCTTTCCTTAGAGTACCATTCCTGTGTGTCCTATCGCTATCATGAGCTTCCTAAAGCACTGTTTTTATCATTATCACTTCTTTGTTTAAACATCTTCTATAGTTCTCTATTCTTATAACACCCAAATGCCATAGCATATCATCCAAGTTTTTTTTTTATTTACCAAGATTATCTTCAACTTTTACCTTTGAAATACGCTATCTCTGAGCCAAATTCTACCTTTGCTATGTTGCTGTTGTACCTCCCCCACTTGACCTCCACACATTTATTTTGACACTCCCTCTGCCTGGAATGTACATTTATAATTGAACTGGGAATAACACTTTCATTCCTATGTATTGTAAAGTGCTTATTTGCTTGTTTTTGCTTAATGACAAATAACATGTATCCTCTCTATAACTCTATTCTGGGTATATTACTCAGAAGTCATATCATTTCATCCCGGTCCTAAACAACACTTGATGGAAGAATTATTTTGCACCCATGTCATTTCTAAGTTTCATATTATGGGAACTATTTATAACCACGTCACCTAGAAGAATCACTTGAACGCAGAAGGGCAAAAGATTAATTAAAATAAGCATCTTTTAGGAAGTAATTTTTGCTTGTGAAAGCTTGTGGTTGTTTCTAATCTGTGTGGTTTTGCCTTCTTGGTGGAGTTGATGACCTCAGATGCTTTTCAGTAAAAGAGAAAACATTATAGCCTCCGTGAAACATTTTGCAGGAAATCTTTAACATAGAATAGGAATGTTATTTCCAAGTCTGATTTCCCACCTCTCCTCTTTCTTCTTTTTAGGTTAGCATGGCTAAATACTTCCTAGCACTTAGAAACAGTACAGGAGTTCAGATATTAGCCTTATATTCTGGAGCCCTATATTCCCATTCCAACTTGGTTGTCAACAAGCTCTCTGACCTGGAGCAGTCATCCTGCTATGTGCCTGCTTACCCTACCTTTAAAATAAAGGGTTGGGATATATTATCTCTCAACTGCTTCAAATTCAAATTTCTACAGTTTTTTAAATTAATAAAGCCATATTTAAATTTACAACTTAAAGTCTCTTAGGAATTAATCTGAAACAATAAGCAAGAATACAACCCTATAATAAGTTCAAAGAATCTTCTTTATCAGGAGACAAGACAGAGTGGTTTATCACGGTCACAGTGAAAGCTGCAACCCTTTTCCAGTTGGTTGGAATCCACCAAATAAACTGATCTTGCTCAGCCATGGCCAGTGCTGACTCAGGCCTTTAATACAACTAGCAAGTATCAATGCACATGTAAGTTATGATTTAGATCTAGTACAACCATTAAATGCCTTTGAAAATGATGACTAGGGGGCATTTCAAGAGGCCAATGCAATTCATTCCTGGAAGAGCTTACAAAGCAAAACTTAATGTCCTTTACCTTCAGTCCTTGTTGAGACTGAATTTGAAATCGATGTATAATTAGAACCAAACGTTTGATTTTTCTTATAACAATAACCTATTCAGGGACTTATTTAGTGCTATATAGAGACATATCAGAAGACTTTAATATGAAAACATTTGTATATCCATTGCGAGCTCTCCAAACTTCCTTGTAAAA
Organism: Ailuropoda melanoleuca; assembly: GCF_002007445.2. Classification (NCBI taxonomy): domain Eukaryota; kingdom Metazoa; phylum Chordata; class Mammalia; order Carnivora; family Ursidae; genus Ailuropoda; species Ailuropoda melanoleuca. The sequence goes on along the minus strand of NC_048223.1, from coordinate 70,117,075 downwards.
GATTGTGCACACTTTTCTGTACGATGCCAAGTTTTGGTGAGTGTGAAACATATCCTGACAGTTTAATTGAAATAACTATTGAGCATGAAGGAAAAACACCTGTTGCAAAGGAAATAAACAAAAACAAAAAAAGTCCCTCCTGAATTTTTCAGACAAGGTAGAGAAAATCAGAAGGACTCTTTATTCAATCACAATGAATTAATTAATGTATCAAATGGGAGAAGTGTTACTGGAATTTAGCAATCGAGGACTACTGCTGAATTACTGGCCGTTGCTGAGCCTTGGGCAAATTTTACTTCCTAATCCTCAGGTGCCTGACTTGTTGGAGTGTTGTGAGAATCTACTGAGATAGTAGAGTATAAACCTGATGTACCCTGAGCCTCTCATCATTAAATATCAGCGGATTTGGGAGACATGTAGAAATCAGAGTATTTCAATACAAATCTGAATTACTAACTGCTTTAGAAAATCTACAGTGCCATAGACCTGTATTTCCTTTTCCTTGCATGGTAAAACTATGCAGGAGCTGAGTAGATAGGTTGAGTTTTGCGTGATTTTGCGTTATGCCAAGCTACCAACCACAGACCAGCTTCATCTTTTACCACTGGCTTCTTACATGCCTTTGCTCATGTGATGCCCAGGATAGTTACTCTGGGGAATTTTAATTATTTAAAAGCTTATCAGAATATATATATTTAAAAAATATTTTCAAATAACCTCATATATCCCCATGTCACTTTCAAATTCCCCATCGTTGATCAGGGTAGAGGTTTTTACTAATTCCATCCTCAGTTTTCATTTAGGAGCTCTTGTATTTCCAGGATATAGAGAGCATGTATGTGAGGGAGTAACGTATATATTAAAACTGATGTTAGTAAATTATCATCAAATACAAAGAAATGGTTTGAAAAATTCTCTCTAGACAGTTATATATTTCACAAAGACCTTGACTTTAATACTCAAATTTGATTTTACATCAAAAATATAAACAAAGACCTACAAATTCTTACCATCCTGTCTCTGTTTGATGTCTGTACCCTGCCTTATTTTCTGATATAATTTAGTATAAGAAATTCCACCTTTGAAAGTAAAAGTAAATACAGAACAAAAGGACCCTTTCAGAATATGAACAAAATAAGGACAGAATACTGTATAAATTGTGACCATACAAGGGGCACCTGGGTGGCTCAGTCAGTTGAGTGCTGGACTCTTGATTTTGGCTCAGGTCATGATTTTAGGGTCCTGGGATCAAGCCCCAAGTCCAGTCCAGCTCCACACTCAGTGGGGTGTCTGCTTGAGTATTCCCTCTCTCTCTCTCCCCCGCTCTACCCCTCCTTTGCTTGCCCATTACACACTCTCCCTCTCTCCAAAATAAATAAACAAATCAAATAAATAAATAGATAGATAGATAATTAAACTGTGACTACAGAGTATAGCAATCTGTTAGGGACCCTATAAAAGATGTACCCTTCTCATTTGACTAATTTTAATGAGTTTGATTCTAGTATAACAAGTTGCTTGGAAGCCAGTGAGACTCTTGAAAAATATGTCTCTGAAACAGAAATATGTATTGTAAGATATCATTTGTGTCAAAAAGTTAAGAAAAGTATTTATATTTTATTTTTTATATATTATATTTAAATGACACACACAATATCTTTCAAATTATATAAAAAAAAATCTTGTGGGGTGCCTGGGTGGCTCAGTCGTTAAGCATCTGCCTTCAGCTCAGGGCGTGATCCCGGAGTCCTGGGATCGAGCCCCATATCAGGGTCCTCCTCTGGGAGCCTGCTTCTTCCTCTCCCACTCCCCCTGCTTCTGTTCTCTCTCTCACTGGCTGTCTCTCTCTTTCTGTCAAATAAATAAATAAAATCTTAAAAAAAAAATCTTGTAACATTGGTTATGTCTGGAAGGTGACTGCATGTCCAGAGGACTTGAGTGAATAAAAGAATTTTTATTGTTTTCTTTTCAATATATGTTGAACTTTGAACTCTGAGTTTATTACAATTTCAAAAACAAAACTAGCAAAATATATTAAAAAAGAACAAAGCAGTTGACCTGATTGATTCAATCAAAAGTTTCTATCAATTATGTGACCAGTTGAAATTTTTAACGTGGATGAGAAATGCTATTCAGTTGCATCACATTTAGCAGCCTTTTATAAAAATAGGCAAATATAGTCACAGAAAGAGTAATTGCATGAAAAATTGCTTTCCAAAAGTAATATATATCTATATTGCAGTATACATAATAAATAATATATATGGATATCTACAAATAATCATTCTTAGAAGGTCTGAATAAAACTCTGAAAGATGTGGTCGATGAAAACCACATTATGGTAGACATTTTCAGATGCAGTTATTTCCATAGTAAATGCCAATTCTTAGCTGAAAGTGAGGCAAACATTTTTTAAAAAAGAATATATTAAGGATTCAATTTTCAAAAAATAAAAATATTTTTGAAACTTTGTGATTATGAGCTAATGAAATAATAATTATAAATGGAAGAGAAATAATTGTATGTTATTTGCAAAAAAATATACTGGAAAAGCAAATGTATATTCTCATCTCTATTATATGTAAGATTACTAGAAGAATACAATTTTTCAAAAATGTTCTGATACAAACTACCACATTAAGGTATGGACTCAATGTGTATTTGAGTTATGCTGGCTTGAATTTGTTTTAAACCATTTTTCTGTGATGTCTTGAGAAAAACAAACTAAGGTAAATATTCTTTATATTACCTTGATCAACTGTGTGTGTGTTTGCGTGTGTGCATGTGCATACACGCACACACTTGTGCATGTGCACACACTTGCTTCTTAATTGGTGGGTGGTGACTTTCATCACTTTGAGACATTATCAGTCATGATCTCTTCAAATATATCTCTAGTCCAACCCATTCTCACCTCTCTAGCACCTGTGTTTGACCTTTCTGCTGAATCTTCTATTTATCTTTGCTGTTGTCTGTTTTCCTTTTGTTTCTCTAGGCCTAGACACACTATACTGACTTATTTCACATCTCTCTCATTCTTATTTCAGCTCTGTCAAATATGCTATTAAAGTTATTATTCTTAATTTTAGATACTGTCTTTTTGTAATTTTTAAAAATTACTCTCTGCAATTCCACGTTGAATGACAAAATCTCTATCCTCTCTTTTAAGTTCTTCCACATATTAATCATATTGATTTCATAGCTTGTCTGATGATTTCATCATTTGAACTTCCTGAAGATCTGTTTCTAATTATCTGTTTTTGTCTCTCTCCTCTCTCTCTCTTAGTCCTTATTATTACCTTTCTCTTTTATGACTGGCTATTTTATATTGAATCTCAAGCATTACGCATAAAAAGGTAAAGATAATATGAATATCTACTCTCTATTCTATCTCTGTTGATTTTCTATTGATTCTATTTTCCCCAGAGAATGTAAGCTTTTTTTTTCTGGCATTCAGGAACAGAAGAGTTCCATCAATCCAGGATCATTGTAATCCAAGTAGAAGTTTCCATGATTGCAAACTCTCCCACAGTTTCAGTGCTGGTCTCTTCTTAATTTGCTCTTACTTCTAGAGAATCCCTCTTTGGTATTCCAATCAGAAGTCTGGGATGTTGAGTGCAATCTTGCCTCGTTGAATTGTCCTAAACTTCTATTTTGGTCCTTCACTTCTGCAAGTCTGATAAAAACTCTCCTTAACATCTCACTCTTCAAGCCACCACTTTCATTATTGGTAGAAACTTCTGGAACAAAATGACCTCTGGGAAAAAAGTGAAATAAAAATGGCCTGACTCATATTCTAGATCTTTCCTCCTTTCCTGATCTCATCTCTGTAACTCCACACTGTCTTGGAATGATGAATTGTCTGAACTACTTGGTGGGAATTTTCTGTTAATTATTTTCTCGTATTTTGTTTAACATGAAGTAAAAAAAAAGAAAAAAGAATCCAGCACTAGAGCATGTCAACCAACATTTTCCTTAAACCTTCTCTTTTTCTTCCATAAATGTGCAAATATAATCATCTAAATGAATGAATTTTCCAGCTATTGCAATACACACAATTAATTAAAACTAAAAATATTTTATTAAACAAAATTTTTAAAATAACAAATTAAATATATAATAATAATAAATAAAATTTTTAAATACATTTTCAAAAATTTTAAAATAAGGACTGATGCAAATGCTTTATAACTCAAATGAATATTTGTTTTTAAAAACAAGTCTTTGGAACTAAATTCATTTCTTAAATGCATTTCTTCAAAATAGAACAAAAACTATATCTAATGTTAATCTTGTTCTCAATGATCATTAGAGGAAAATAGTTGCCTAAATTTGAACACACAAATGCATATTTCAAACCAAAATATAACATATTTATGGAATTGTATATTAATAGGCTAATGTTGGAAGTAGAAAAATGCAGAATTGACAAAAGAGAAAATCCAATCAAGATATTTTAGATATAAAAGCACTACTACAATATATATTAGCTATAAGATAAACATGGAACTCCATTATGAGAACAATAGAATATATTGTACAAGAATATAGAAGAAAAGCCATGGAACTCCTCTGCAAATATTTTGTGGAATAAATTTTCACCTGGTAGGGGCGCCTGGGTGTCTCAGTCATTAAGTAGTTCATGATCCCAGGACTCTGGGATAGAGCCCAGCGTCAGGGTCCCTACTCAGCACGGATGCTGCTTCTTCCTCTCTCATTTCCCCTTCTTGTGATTTCGCTCTCTTGCTGTCTCTCTCTCTGTCAAATAAATGAATAAAATCTTTAAAAATTTTTTTTCACCTGGTAGAATGAGTTCTGAATTTAGAAATTTAATTCTTACTGAACTCGAATTAAAATGATCAGTGGAAAGTGTCTGTATATAGTATATTCTTTGATTTTTCATAATATGTTAAAATATAATTTTGTAATTTTGTAACTGCAAGTAGATAAAAGCATGCATAACAATGTAGAAATCAGAGTAGCTTTAAGTTCTTAATGTAACTAGATGACAATGCAATGCAAAAGTACTTTTAAGAGCTTTCAGAAGAAAATTATGAACCATGAAAATTATTTTGGTAAACAAAACTTAAAAAGCCAATTGTGACTTCTAAAGTATTCAAATATATACAAGGTAGATGTTTTCATTAAATAATTTCTGGTTAGTGTTTTTCTGTTATTTAGATGAATTATTTAAAGTATATATTGCTGTTTAGTTTTGAGATGAGATTGTATCTAATATTGTAACAAATAATATTAAATATTAACAAGGGTAGACTTTTTTTTTTACATATACAACTAATTATTAAATGATATAAGATGCAGAATTTAAAGACAAAAAGACTACAGAAAAAGAGATCTTAAATTTGGGGTTAAATCGAGAGAGGAGAAAATGTAGGTAAAGGAGGTACTCACTGAAGCCTCCCTCCCAAAAGCATACAATTACTTCCCTGTTTTGAATAAAGTAAAATCCAAAGTTGTTATTTTTGATTATTTGAAGACTAGGAAAACATAGAAAATACTATTGTTCATTGTAAGTTTAAAATATGTTTGTACCTTGCCAATTGACTTAAAAGAAAATCAAATATGCTATTTACCCTAATAAAACCATAATAATGTCACAGCAAAGCTTTAATGTTAAGAAAAAATAAAATAAGATAGCAAAAACTGTAGCCAATATAACTCTAGACATAAATTATACAAATTCTACCATTAAAAGTAAAAAAAGCCTATACACACTTAAAATAACGATATGCTGGACAACACAATTTTGAAAATCTCAGAATGTGTGTGTTTGTTGTTTGTTTGTTTGTTATTAGGATTTGTTTGTTTATTTTAGAGAGAGAGCATGCCTGGGGGGGAGGGGCAAAAGGAGATGGAAAGAGAGAATCTCAAGCAGACTCCCCACTGAGCACAGAGCCAGATGCTGGGCTGGAACTCAAAACTCTGAGATCAGGACCTGAGCCAAAACCAAAAGCCAGATGTTTAACCAACTGAGTTACCCAGGTACCCAGAAAATCTCAGAATGTTTGTCATAGATCAATAGACTTGTAAATGTCATACTCAAACATAAAGAAAATGAGTATCATAAGCTTAATAATATATGAAATAGAACTTATGATTAAAGCCATTAAAAAATTAGAGAAAATACTGTATTATGGCAAAAGTGAAAAGAAAAAGAAAACGTGAAACTCATAAAGAAAATAGGATTATATTTACAAAATGAAAGATAAGCAATTATAAGAGATTTTAAATCTCTATTATCCATGTTTTTTAGGTAAACAGTAAGTTAATCAAGATATAGAGAATATAAATACAATTTAAAAAATAAGAATTTATTGGTTTAAATTGGGTTTTATATTCCTCAAATGAAGACATTCATATTTCCAGCTGTCCATAACTCATCACATTAGATTTATATTAGAATTTAAAGTATGTTTGCTAGATAAAATACAGGTTACCAATTAGATTTAACAATGAGTAACTTTTTCCTGCATGATTATTGGGACATGTTATGACAATATAAAAAAAATTAAAAGGAGAGAAATAGCTACCCAAAAAATTATCAGATGAATCAAATCTGATATCAGTGAAATATTAAGGAATCCCATCTTAAAAATCAATTGACTCAAGGAAAAATACAATGAGAAGAAACACAGTAAGAGATCACGTTTAAATGAGAATTCAAAAACAGCATGCTTTTGTCTAAATCTTTGCTACACAAAATGCATGTAATAGCAGAATCCCCATACCCATGCAGATTATTAGCTGTGCAGAAACTTAGACCACATTCCAAACAGGTCAGTCAGTATCTCCATTTAATATGACTCCCACGTGGACGTGTGAAAATTTGAGATACACTCATCTAGATGATATAGCCAATTTCAACTTAAATTTAAAAAATCATAACCTTGAATATTTTAATTATTAGGAAAAAACCTGATTTTCAGTTTATTTCTGAAACAGCAACACAAAAATAAAGCAAACATTTGAAGAAGACAATAGAATAAAGAGAATGCATAAATAATTATAATTATTCAAAATATTAATCATTAAGGATTTAAAAGATCTAATAACAAGCCCATTGAAAATGAAGTAGTATAAAATTATGTCAAAAATTAATAAGACAATTATCTTTTGAAAATAAAGAGTGAGTAAAATAGCCCATTGAAATAATTTAATTTAATGTATAATACGCATACTGTATCATGTCTTTTAACTGAAAATAGTCAAAGCTATATGCTGATAAATCTGAAATTTTTTTCAAAACATAAAACTTAAGATTCAATATAAAACATTTATGTAAACATATCACAAAATAGAAATGCTTCCAACCATTAACAAAATGAACATGAAATGACTTAACACATATATCTGCTCAAACATTTTTTTTTTTTTTTTTTTTTTTTTTTTAAGTTTTTTTTTTTTTTTTTTTTTTTTTTAAGATTTTATTTATTTATTTGACAGAGATAGAGACAGCCAGCGAGAGAGGGAACACAAGCAGGGGGAGTGGGAGAGGAAGAAGCAGGCTCATAGCGGAAGAGCCTGATGTGGGGCTCGATCCCATAACGCCGGGATCACGCCCTGAGCTGAAGGCAGACGCTTAACCGCTGTGCCACCCAGGCGCCCCTGCTCAAACATTTAATGCTGAGTAAAGATTAGTTCTGTCTTTTCTTTTTTTTTCCTTTTCTTTTACTTTAATTCCCTTATTCTTTCCTTTTTTACCCTCCCTGTCCTTATTCTTTTCCCCTTCCATTCCTTTTACTAACTTCTGAATAGGAATTTTTTTTTTTAAATCTACTTGAAGTCCATAGAATTAAAAAAAGAATGATTTAAAAAGAATTTTAAGAGATGATTTGTGACACTTGGTAGGAATACAGATTGGTGCAGCCAGTGTGGAAAACAGTATGGATGTTCTTCAAAAAATTAAAAATAGAATTGCCATATGATCCAGTAGTTGCACTATTGGGTATTTGTCCAAAGAATATGAAAGCATTAATTTGAAAGGATATATGCACCCCAGTGTTTATTGCAGCATTACTTATAATAGCCAAAATATAGAAGCAGCCCAGTGTCCATCCAGAGATGAATGGATAAAGAAGACGTATATATACAGTGGAATATTATTCAACTGTAATAACGAATGGAATCTTGCCTTTTGCAACAACACGAATTGATCTAGAGAGTATAACGTTAAGTGAACTAAGTCAGAGAAAGACAAATACAATATAATACCATATAATAAATATCATAAAATAAGCTCACATGTGGAATTCAAGAAACAGGACAAATGAACAAAGAAAAAAGAGACAAACCAAAAAATAGCCTCTTATAGATAGAGAATAAACTATAGAGAATTACCAGAGGAGAGATGGGTGGGTGGATGGGGAAAATAGGTGAAGGGAATTAAAAGTACACTTACGTTGATGAGCACTGAGTAATAGATCGAATTGTTGATTCACTGTATTATACATGTGAAACTAATATAACGACACTCTATGTTAACTATACTGGAATTAAAATTCAGGGAAAAAAAAGATGAATGAGGTTTTTGGGATCTAATGTACAACATGGAGATTATAGTTAACAATTCTGTATCATGGACTTGAAAGTGGCTAAGAGAGTAGATATTAAATGTTCTCACCACAAAAAGGAAATGGTAATCATGTGAGGTGTTGGAGGTGTTAGCTAACTCTACAATGGTAATCATTTTCCAATATGTGTGCATCAAATCAATATATTGTGTACCTTAAACATACACAGTGCATCAATTATATCTTATTAAAGCTGAATTTTTTTTTAAAAAGACGATGTGTGACATTTCAAAGGCAGTTTAAAGAGTTATTGTAACTTTGAACAGGATAAATACAAGGATTTTTTTTTTTTTATGAGAAGACAATGAACTCCTGTTGATGAGAAGGGGGAATGAAATGCGAGAATACATAAAGAATATGCAAACACAGTTATATCTTTTCTGGTTCCTTTATACCATCAAGAAAACCTTGACCTGAAAATGTTTCAAGAGAAATTAATAATTTCCACATTATGTCCTTTATTCAATAGACTGTGAATCACAGACAGGAAACCTATTCAGGCCTAACTCTCACTGACACCAAAATGGTGCAAACTTGATTCTATTTCAAATGACTGCAAGGGGAATCACGTTGCAGTCGTTCCCTTTCTTAAGAGCAAAAGATCACAGTGACCAAGCCCATTCAGAGGAAGGAAAGTAGCTCAGAAAGTAGAAAAGTAGAAAAGCAGAAAAGAAATACTAAGGGAAAAATTAAAAAGAAGAATCCTTTGCAGAAAAATTGATCTCCTAGGGTATAAGGTCCATTGCAGAAAAGTAAGATTTGAGATAAAATAATTTCTTATTCTTCAACCACAATCATTCACACATGCCAGATGAGATTAAAAAAAAAAAACAAACAAAAAAAAACAATTTAACTTCTACACAGAAACCACCAGTGCAGAATTTTCTAGGCATTACTAGTGAAAACACACTTAGACGTTTCCTATGATCTTTTCACCTATTTCAGTCAATGCTAATATTTAAATACTTTCTCAATATTCTCCCCAAAACACCTTTTATTCCACATTCTTGTTAAGTATGAATAAAAGAGAAAGGAAATTCTGTTTACTGGAAATGGGTTACAAATCAAAATAACTTTCACAACCCTAAGGCTATATATAGAGAAGACAATTGATTTGCAGTTTTGAATGAATTAATTGGTCCCTTTACTCAATGGAAAATGTAAAGTGCAAATCTCATAGGCAAAATAAGGCATATCTGTGTTCTAATTTTATCTGCAACACAATTTTTGTGGAGATATTAATCTTTCAACCTCAGTTTTCTAACTGCTGAAAAGGGATAATAATATTTTCAGTTGCTTAGAGCTGTAATGAGTATTTAATAAATATAAAAGTTTATAGCATGCCTAGGCTATCACATGCATTAAATAAATTTTTTATTTTTAATAACAGTATGATTGAATATTTTAATAAATTTAATTTTAATTATTAAAATGCAAAAACATAGAAAAGTTGGAGAACATTATAACTCTTTGAACTTCTCTTGTTCAGAATAAGCCACTTCTAAAAATCTTTATGTATTTGCTTGGAGTTTTATCATTTTTTTAATAAAAGTAAAATATGATTATGCAAAATTCAAATAAATGGAAGAGTAATAAAATAAAAGCAATATATATCACAACAGAGAAATAAGCACCATTTACTTTAGATGAAGTTTATTACAAATAGACAGAGATAGATAGGGGTTTCCATGGTTCAAAAGACATTAGTCAAGTTTAAAATCTAGGTGGGCTAACACCTGAGCCTGGGATTTATCTTTAAAGAAAGTTCATTTTCGATATTTCTGATTTCTGAGAAGATGCGGTCTTACATTTCCAAGTTGTGATTTTTATTTTATTTCATACTATGATACAGCTATTGATAGCACTGATGTCAATCACTACCTTTGGTTTATAGTCCATTATTTTTGATTACTTGTGTTGCTTTTATTTTATGCCTTAATAAAATACATTTTACATCTTTAAATTACTATTTTCTTCTAGCCAACAAACCTGATACTCATAAAATTTAAACCCTTTCTGAAACAGTTCATTATAATCGTCCATAAATAGTAATCACCAGGACGACTATGTCTTAGTTTATACTATATTCAATGCTTATGGATGTTGTCGTCTCAAGATTATATATAATAAAGAAAAAAAACATACATTTCCAAAAATTCTACATTGTAATAGATGTTCCTGCTTAGTTATGCTTATGTAAAGCTATGGAATTGCTCTGAACATTTCTAAAGATTTTAGAATTTCTACTATTCTTTTTTGGCCAAAGTGACATAACATCATAACTTACTATCAAACGGGCTATGAATTTTCTACAGACGCTGTATTCTGAATGAAAACAGGAGAAAATATTGGTCTAAGTACGCTGCTTTGTAAACTCATCACAGCTGAACAAGTTTGATCAAAAGTTACAGTGAACATTGAAACCATAATCTAAGAGCTATATAGTAATCTATATACTATATAAAATAATATATATAATGATATATATACACACACCTCATGTAGTAGCTGTTAAATTATATATGTTTTAAAATAAAAATATATATGCATGTATATCTAATTATCATATATGTAATATGTAATTATTACATGTCTATGTGCATAAATATCTTTGATGATCCTATATATCTCCTTAACATACTGTCTATTTTAGAAGTGTAAGGAATCTAAGAGCAAGCCAATTATTATCTCTCAATGTATACTTAAGACACCCGAGGTCCAAAGAAGCACCTTCCATATGAGCAAGGGCTATGGTTAGTGGCAAAACTGGGATAAAAACTGAATGAGTGTCTTGACATCTAACCTCCTCCTCTCATTCTTGTTTTACTGACCTGACTTCTCATTTTCTTTCCTTTTCCTTAGAAATAGGAAAAACGTCTCTTAATTAACATTTATTTGTTGATTGACCGCCATGAATTGTGCTAGTACCATTTTCGCATGAAGCTTTATTTATTGACATTTGTTTTTCCATCCTATTAAATAATTATCGTATAGTACTTTAAGCCAAAATTCTCCAAATGACTAATGATTTTACAAAAACAAAACAAAAACAAAACAAAAAAATCTGTTTTAAGTCAGAGATATACCAATGGAATTTAACAGAATATAAGTTTGTTGATATGATTTCAGATTCCAAATTACAACTAACCTTTAAGAAACTACCATTTATTAAAGTTTAATGTAACATCAAATTAGATTATCTGCAACTATCTAAGGTTATTAAAATACTCCCTCCTCCTTTTCCCAATTATAGTCTGTGTGAGCCTAAATTTTCTTCATATACTTGAAGCAAACAAAATGTCACAAAAGCTCAATGCAGAAGCTGCTATGAGTATCTAGCTGTCTTAAACTATACATTAAAGAGAAATGCCGATATGTAAAACAGTGTCACCGTTCTTATGAAAATTATTTTTTGTTTTGGAAATTGTGTTTTTTGTTATTTTTATTAATATGAAATGTGTATATAATTGTTATATTTAAATGAAATAATAGATATTTTAAAGTTTCTCAGTCTTAATTTCTAATATGGTAAAGATCAATAGATCTAACCTACAAAATAAAGAACTGTTTGTGATCCTTAATGATTTTTGAAAGTGAATCTAAAACTGTACACCTGGGTGGCTCAGTTGCTTAAGTGTCGGACTCTTGATTTTGGCTCAGGTCATAATCTCAGGGTCATGAAATGGAGCCCCAAGTCAAGTTCCCTGCTCAGTGGGGAGTCTGCTGGAGATTCTCTCAGCCTTCCCCGTCTTCAGGTGCACTCTCTTTCTCTCTTTACTTTCTCTTTCAAATAAATAAATAAATCTTAAAAAAAAAAGTGAATCTAAAACCAAAAGTTTGAGAACCATTGTTTCAAACTACCCACAAATAAAACAGTCAATTAAAAATTGAATAGTTTATCATGGCTGACTACGGGATATTTCCTCTTTTTCATAATTGGCCCCTTCTCCTTATAAGCAGATTTGATACATTTTCTTTTTTTATATATATAATTTTTTATTATGTTATGTTAGCCCCATACAGTACATCCTTAGTTTTTGATGTAGCGTTCCATGATTCATTGTTTATGTATAACACCCAGAGCACCATGCAATATGTGTCCTCCTTAATACCCATCACCGACCTATCCCAATCCCCCACCCCATTCCCCTCTGAAGCCCTCAGTTTGTTTCCCAGAGTCCACAGTCTCTCATGGTTCATTCCTCCTTCTCTTTACCCCTCCTTCATTTTCCCCTACCTCTCCCCATAAATGAGTGAAACTATATGATAATTGTCTTTCTCTGCTTGACTTATTTCACTTAGCATAATCTCCTCCAGTCCCGTCCATGTTGCTGCAAATGTTGGGTAATCATTCTTTCTGATGGCTGAGAAATATTCCATTGTATATATGGACCACAGCTTCTTAATCCATTCGTCTGTTGAAGGTCATCTTGGCTCCTTCCACAATTTAGCTATTGTGGACAATGCTGCTATGAACATTGGGGTGCATATGGCCCTTCTCTTCACTATGTCTGTATCTTTGGGGTAAATACCCAGTAATGCAATTGCTGGATCATAGGTAGCTCTATTTTTAACTTTTTAAGGGACCTCCACACTGTTTTCCAAAGTGGCTGTACCAACTTACACTCCCACCAACAGTATAAGAGGGATCCCCTTTCTCCACATCCTCCCCAACATTTGTTTCTTGTCTTGCCAATTTTTGCCATTCTAACTGGTGTAAGGTGGTATCTCAATGTGGTTTTGATTTGAATTTCCCTGATGGCTAATGATTTTGAACATTTTTTCATGTGTCTGTTAGCCATTTGTATGTCTTCATTGGAAAAGTGTCTGTTCATATCTTCTGCCCATTTTTTAAATTTGATTATTTGTTTCTCGTGTATTGAGTTTGAGAAGTTCTTTGTAGATCTTGGATACTAGTCTTTTATCTGTAGTGTCATTTGCAAATTTCTTCTCCCATTCCATGGGCTGCCTCTTAGTTTTTTTGACTGTTTCCTTGGCTTTGCAGAAGCTTTTTATTTTGATGAAGTCCCACAAGTTCATTTTTTCTTTTGTTTCTCTTGCCTTTGGAGATGTGTCATGAAAAAAGTTGCTGTGGCCAATGTCAAAGAGGTTACTGCCTATGTTCTCCTCTATGATTTTGATGAATTCCTGTCACATCAAGGTCTTTCATTCACTCGGAGTTTATCTTTGTGTATGGTGTGAAAGTGGTCAAGTTTCATTCTTTTGCATATAGCTGTCCAATTTTCCCAGCACCATTTATTGAAGAGACTATCTTTTTTCCACTAGATGTGTTTTCCTGCTTTGTCAAATATTAGTTGCCCATAGAGCCGAGGGTCCATTTCTGGTTTCTCTATTCTGTTCCGCTGGTCTCTGTGTCTGTATTTGTGCCAATACCATGCTGTCTTTGTGATCATAGCTTTGTAGTATAGCTTGAAATCAGGCAACGTGATGCCCCCACCTTTTCATTTTTCCTTTTCAACAATTCCTTGTTGATTCAGGGCCTTTTGTGGTTCCACACAAATTTAAGGGCTGCTTGTTCCAGTTCTTTGAAAAATGTCATTGGTATTTTGATCAGAATGGCATTAAAAGTGTAGATTGCTCTGGGTAGCATAGACATTTTAACTATGTTTATTCTTCCGATCCATGAGCATGGAATGTTTGTCCATCTTTTTGTGTCTTCTTCAATGTCTTTCAAGAGTGATCTGTAGTTTCTAGAATATAGATCCTTTACCTCTCTGGTTAAGTTAATTCTGAGATATCGTATGATTTTTGGTGCTATTGTAAATGTAATCAATGCCCTATTTTCTCTTTCTTCAGTCTCATTGTTCATGTGTAGAAATGCAACTGATTTCTGAGCATTGATTTTGTATCCTGCCACATTACTGAATTGCTCTATAAGTTCTAGTAATTTGGGGTGAAGTCTCTTGGGTTTTCCGTACAGAGTAGATGTGATACATTTTCTAGAATTGGTCTACTTTCAGTGAAATTTAGTCTGTTCTTGCCCAGTGTGATAACGTTTTCCAATTCAAATTCCCCTGCCACTTGTGGACGTTGGAATTTGATCTGTACTGTTTCTATTGTTTCAATATCTGAAATATCTATATCTATACCTAGAGAGAAAGATCATATATTATACATATGCTAGTCACAAAGAAAGCATAAGCTTAACAAATTCTTTTTGATTGATTTAAGATTGGTTTATTGTCATAAAGTAACTATTTACAAAATCACAAATCCTGTCACTCCTTCTAGAGTCATTGTTAAAAGTATATTTATGCATTCATTTTAAGACTTCAGTTTTTTCTTCATGCATGATGGAATAAGTTGAGGCTTATAATGTGCTAATGGCCAAAGTAATGATTTGAAAACTAGATTTCTACAACTCCCAGGAAGAAATAATAAATGAAATATTAGAACATTCTGGGCACACTGTCAAGAAACAGTTTTATATATTGAATTTATTTGTTGATTTTCACTGAATATAAATCTATATGAAAGATTAGAATCTTTTTAACATAAGGTAGCTTATTTATTGGGATTGTGAAGCTATAGGTTTGATTGAATTGACTAGTCTCCAGGACAAAATTTAAAATGTCTGAGGGTCTGTGGGGGGATGGGTGAAATAAGTGATGGGGATTAAGGAGGGTACTTGCTGTGATGAGCACAGGGCGATGCATGGAATTGTTGAATCACTATATTGTACACCTGAAACTAATACGACACTGTTAAAATTAAAAACTTTAAAAAATAAAAAATAAAATGTTTGAGGGTTAAATATCTTGATTATTCAGTTTGTTTAAAATAGATCATTAAAAGTTGTACACAAACTTGATTAGAATTCAGTGATGATATTATATCATTTATTTTCTAGTACATTACTCTTCTTAACCAAAGTGATACTAATGTAGGATAAGATTTACTCTAACAAATATTTATTTTGTATGCCTCAATTAGAGTAGTATGTGCTGGCGCTTAAAACAAAATTAATATTTTTAGAGAAACAACATCCATAAAGGTAATATAAAAAGATATCTGAGTAGATTTTTAATTTATGACATTGTGAGCACAAATAAGCTACAAAATTCCCAAATCACTTTTTTTTTTTCTGCTACAGACATATCCTAAGAATTTGGGGGAAAGCATCAGTGATATTAATAAGCTACAATGTGATTTTTTTATGACATATTTGTCCAAGGTTATAAATATTTGTTATTAAAGTTGAAAATAAAACTCCAAATGCAATTTAGGCAACAAACCCACATGACTTGCTCTGTCATTTATTTTCTGTCAAAACAATTTCCTTGCATATTATAATTGCTACTTTCTCCCCAAAATGTTGGGGATATAATAGCAGTTGTATACGTAAATTTAGAAAGAAATAATTTCTATCCAATGAAGGATAAAATAGTGTTAAAGTTCAATAACTATTATTTTATTAACTACTTAAGATTAGGTTTCTTAATAATATTTTTAAAGCAAAGTTTTTCTTGTTAGAAAATTCCTGGAAAATGCAATTTTATCAGTCTTTTATGCAGACATTCAATAAATATTTACTCAGTGCAAGGGCAAGGGGTAAGAACTGGCAGAAAAATGAATAAGAAATTCCTTCCCAAAGAGAGTTTAACATTTAAAACACTTGATTCACTAAATTTTTTTCAATAGGTAAAAATCATGTTGAGTTGGTTGTTGCATCAAAAGTGAATTCTTCAAATATACTTCAAAACTTAGTACCTTTTAAATAGATTTTAGCGAAGTGCTTCTGAATAATGGGGGAAAAATTTCTAACACTGGATAAACTTAGGTCAATAACTATTTTTCTTTTTATCTATTCTTAACATTTCCAAAATAACAAAAGCTGTTCTTAGAAAATGCATTATATTTTTCTGTTCACTGAATTTGGTGAATAAAGATAAAGGGTTAAATCCAATTTGATTTTAACTTCCCCTCCCTTTCTTTTTTTTTTTTTTTTAAGATTTTATTTATTCATTTGACAGAGATAGAGACAGCCAGTGCGAGAGAGAGGGAACACAAGCAGGGGGAGTTGTAGAGGAAGAATCAGGCTCCCAGTGAAGGAGCCTGATGTGGGGCTCATCCCCGGACTCCGGGATCATGCCCTGAGCTGAAGGCAGACGCTTAACAACTGAGCCGCCCAGGGCACCCCCCCCCTTTCTTTCTGCCAGAAACAAGAAATTATGAATAAGTAATCAAGTTCCAGAAATAATTCCCTTCTGTTCCAGTATCTGTAACTCTTAAAAATTTTACCATTTTACCCAATCTTTTTTTTAAACCATATTTTCATTTACCTTGGTAAAATATATAAGAAGTCAAGTGTTATGTTTATTTGGTCGATAAAGAATTACTCATTCTAAGCCAGAACTAAACAAAACACTTCCAAGAACTTTGAAACAATTTGAAATAATAGAAGGATCACACTAGAAAAACAAATTCTTAGCATAAAGACTCACATGAAATAGACCCAGCCCTTCTGTATTTAATTCCTGTTTGAGAAATAATCCAAATCCCATCCACATGAGGAGTGATAAGATTTATTTCATAAATCCAAATTCATTTACTCAGCAATTACTGAACATCTACAATGTTGCCCAGGACTGCAAAATATTAGTCCTGAAAATATTACTATGAATCAAATATATTAGTATCTTGATTGAGAAAAATAAACATGCATTCATCAAAATATATTGATAGATTATGGAAAGATTTAAGACATAAAAAACAGAATTCCTCCTCTTAAGAAGTTTATCAATTGATGAGGAGAGATTTGAATGTGTACAATTATAATACAGTGTGCGAAACTATTGCAAACAAAAGAAAAATGCCTAACTTCTGTATATTATTTAGGTTTTTAGGGAAGTCTTCCACAGCATTAGAAATTAATTTGTAAATATAAGGTGGCAATAGTGTAAATACAAAGTATTATAATGAATAAGAGAGAGGATTGTGTGTCTTAAAAAAGGTTCAGTAAATGCTCAGCATTTTTGGATTAGGGTGACATCAGGGACATCAGACTGCATGCGTGTGAATCCTATCACATAGCTTATTATTCTGTGTGACCTTTAGGAATTAACCATATCATGGATAAGATAAAGAAAACAATATCAACCACAAATTGTTATTTTAGAGACAAAGTAAAGTAATAGAAAGTAATTAAAACTGCCAAGCATTCTGCAACTTCTCAATAAATACTATCTATCATTATTGCAATAATGTTCGGGATATCACTTTCAAGTGGGGAAGAAGTAGGTTTATAAAAAAAAAAAGTGTTCAGATACAGAGCACCCAGATCTTGGTTTCTAAAACTATTCTCCAATAAAATGGACCCTAGGACAGGGCAGAGATGTACACGATGAGCCCCGAGCATTTGCATTGACAGAAAATAAGAAGGTATGTAAAAAAGAAACAAAACACAAACAAAAACCCCACAAACCCCACAATTATGGAGGTATAACAAGGAGACACAAGCCAACTGAAAGAATTCCCCATGACTATAAACTGGGACAATTTGAGCAACAAAGTAAATAAAGTATTATTGGATTATAACCCAAGGAATAGAATAAATATCCATGAGTCCATACTGACATAAATAAATGAATGGATACATAATGGGGGAAAAGAGATAATGTTCTCTTTTCTACAATGTATGTAGATACTCTGCCCTCAAGAGAGAGAGCATGAATCCCTTTCCTTTAGGTATGGGCTCTAAATAGTGATTTCTTTATAAAGAATAGAATGTGAGAAAAGGGGGGAAAATAACTTTAAAATGGTTAAACCTGAGAAACACTACTTAGGTGAACATGAACAGTATTAAGTCATCTGGATAATATGTACTATTTATACAGCCAGATGAACATGGCACTATACTGTGGCCTTCTTCCCAGGAACACACACCTGAGTCTAATCGTGAGAAAAGTACCAGACCCTAGTAGTGGGACTTTAAAATGTGAAACAAGCCTACTAAAGTGATATGTGAAACTGCCACCAAACTACTTTCCAAAAAATACTCATTAGCTGACTCTAATTACATCTCCATTACTCTTCTTGAAAAATGTGAAACAAGCCCCCATATACAATATTTATCCTCTGACTTAAAAAAAAATCTCTGGAATTCAAAAATGTTCTTTTAAAGATACTTCTATGCCCTGGATCTATTTGTGACTCAATTAGAATGAGTCATGTTTATGGATAACAGAGTGGGAATAGTAACACACATACAAAGAAAAAGTCAGTGGAGAATGAAGAGCGTTGGAAATGGGAATCTCATTTAAAACAACAACAACAACAACAACTAAATCAGGAAACAGAGACAATGATGTGGACAAATAGAAAAAGGATAACCTGTTATGAATTGTCTTTGTAGTTCCAATCACTTCCCCAACTGTGTGTGTGTGTGTGTGTGTGTGTGTGTGTGTGGTTTATATTGTTTTGTTTGTCATAAACTAATAAGGGGAGATGTCTTCAGTATCTTCCATTACCTTAGGATGAATCTTAAAAGCCCAAAGTGAGATGCTTTCACAAGTGAGTAGTACAACATATTTCTTTAGCATACATTATAAAGCAAATACCATTAAAAAACTTAAAGTGACTGTTTCTGAATCAATATATTTTGAACTGCAGTACCAGAGTTCCATAACAACAGAAAAGATAGTGGTTTGCATCCCTTAATGGTGGTTTCTACTCCTCAAACCGTAAACTTGTGTCCATGGATTTTCAGTTAGTAGGATCTCAGTGTGCTGCGTGTCATTGCATAAGCTGTAAAGTGTATCTCCAGGCTTTGAATTTGAAGTGTATTGATACAATAGGCTTTTGAAAATCTGTTGACTGCCTGCTTAAAACCATTTGCAAGAGAGAAACATTTCTCAAAGTGTTCTCAGTAAGCAAAGATAAAGTGATGCTAATTCAAAGACAGGGACCACGTGAAATGTTCTGTCCTCTCTCCCTCTTTCAACTCACAAATCTTTATTTAGGAAAGGCTAGGAAAAGCCCTACTAGCTTTTCTTTAATTTTTCCGTAGCCTTTTCATGAATTTATTGGACATGATACCCAATTTATTTTTTAAATAATAATATGCAGTGGAACTCTCTTCCATATTATGTATTTGGAGCAATGCTGTTCTGGCAGAAACATAACTTTAATTATGAAATTAAAAAAAAAAGCTTGAAACCAATGATCTTGGGGCATCAATGCCTTTACTAAATTGTAACATGGGCAAATCCCTTTAGGCTTCTGTGTAGTTTCCTTATCCAGGTGGTTCTAATTTATCTTAATACTCTAAAGATATATGATATTATATTTTTTCAGAGTTGTAAACTCATTGTAAAGAAAAAGTCCCATTTACTCCTCATGTTACTGGTCACATGTTTTTTGGCTTGTCTGTACCATTCATCTTTATTTTTTAAATCGAGGACCACTGTAGATTGTCAACTTACATTTTAGAAATACAGGATTAACAATAATAACCTAAACCTTTCATATCATTTTCACTATGTCTTAACACCAAATTCTTGGAAGAATATGAATTTAAGAACAAGGAACAAAATTATATTGAATGAGTATATTCATTGTAATATTTTTTTCTATTTGACAGCAACCAACTTTATACAAGACTGATGCCAAGCCAGTAATTTCAACTTTTTACTTTAGTTTAGCTAAGAATTTAACTATGATGCCTTTATATATTAAACCTTTATATATTTTGGACCCTATTAGAAGAGTGTGACAGTGACAATAAACTCTTCAAGACTTCAGATATTGTAGCACTAATGATAGTCCAAGGAGCATGGTTTCTCCTCCTCCCCTTCCTCTTCCTCTTCCCTTTTCCCCTTATCTTTCCTCTTCCCATTCTCTTTCCCATACCATTTTGTCTTTCCTTTCTTTTCCTCTGTTTCTCCTCCTCCTCTTCATCTTTCTTTCCCTCCTTCTCTTTCTCTCTCAAACTCTCTCTCTCCTAGGAGAAGTCCCTGAGCTTTAGTTAGACACAGGAACCATGGCTGCTAATTCTCATGACAAGGTGGGGAAATGGTACCTTTTGAAAAAGTCATGCATGCAATTTACAGGTTACCACTTTAAAAATGAAGCCTCTTACCTTAGACATCCTCTTCTATCCATGGACAGAAATGTATATATGGCAGTGTGCCAGCTTTAACCATTGGTTCAAGGGCAAGTCTTTATGAAATGGCACAGTAACAAAATAAAAGAAATGCAGATACTTAAATGACGTTATAAGGAAGAACCAGGATTTTACTTCTAAAGACATGCTGTGATTGTGCAAGTTTGAGTCTGGGAAAATATTCATGGACAGACATTTGATGAGCTGCTTGAAAGAACTGCTTAACTTGAAATTTCTGGGTAACTCTTCCCATGGGGAGAAAATCACCAGTCTTTTCTAACTGAGTAATGGAGCATTTGGGAAATATACATGAAAAAAACAGAAATCAAAATGAGCTTTATTTTTGGTTGGACTTGACAAAGAATACAACTTCTAAAACCTCCCTGGGATAGCTACATACCTTGTGAGGCTCTGTGCAACATGAAAATGTAGGATATCTTGTTTTAAAAAAATAAGAATTTTAAGATGGTGACAAAAGAATATTAAGACAATCACTGAGCCCTTCCAACCCTGGGGCCCTGTACAACCGCACAGGTCACTCACTCATCAAACTGGCCCTGTCTTCCCATCCCTTATATGTAAATTGTGGAATCCGTTTGTCAGGAGATTGGATTTCTAATGCCATCACAAAAAGATTCCTGACCTTTTTCTCATTTGTCAAACACTGTGTGCTCTTGAGCCCAGGAGAGTTTCAAGAGTGCCTAGGCCTGATCTATGTCCTGATGGAGGTTTGTATAATTAGTGAGAGTAAGAGGAGAATCTTTTCTATAAGCTGAAAAGCAAATCATAAAGAGAGAACCAGGAAGGGCCTAAGCCACACACTCATACTGACCTTTTTCCTTTTCTGACCAAGCAAAGTACTCCCCTGGGCAGACATGAGTGATGGGAGGGACTACAGCAGTATATGTTCAATGCTTAAACAAAACAAAACAAAACAAAACAAAACAAAACAAACAAACAAACAAACAAAAGTATCTGTTTTATGGGCTGGAAAGTGTACACTATATGAGTAGAAACATCTCTCTTCTCTATTTACAAAATTTTGTTCACTTACCACATAGAATTTACCAAGTATTGATCACTTGGTAGTAAAATTACCTCTTGCCAAGTGTGGGACACAAGGGAGATTCCTGGTCAGCACCAGCAGTCCTGGAGTTAAAGTGTTAGTATAGGAGTTAGAGAATGGTATTTATTCATTTCTTTCTTCTCTCCAAATTTTTAGTCAACTGTTTAATTTGGATAAGAATCTACAGGAATCAAATCATCAGCTATTTTGCATATTACTAGTAGAGCTGCATTGAAGAACTTGGTTTGGACCGAAGGCCAAAATCAAGTTTAATACTATTATCCCCCCCAAATTAACCTTTGGACTTGCATATGGGAAAATTTGGTTCCTCATAGTAGATACTTTTAAATCAGTCACATTGAAGATCTTATCTCAGAACTTTTGTCCCAGAAAGGATTAAAGAAACTAGGAAATTTGTGATTCTAACAAAGAGAAATATGGACCTGAGGATGGCTGACTGAAACCATGACCCTCTTATTGGAAAAGCCAATGGACAATGAATGGAAAAGTGGACACTTCTTTCTACTAAAAAAGCTGAAGTTCCAAGTTTATGGGACGGTAGGAATCTGGAGAGGGAGAGAAAAAAAAAAAAAAAACCTTGAATACAGAATTGCTCTATTATTCAGCTTTAGCAATTTGGCCAGGTATCTGTGGGCTCCAGAAAAAAAAAAAAAAAAGAAAAAGAACGATTTCTCAACATTTGCTGCAACATGGACAGGACTGGAGGAGATAATGCTAAACAAAATAAGTCAAGTAGAGAAAGACAATTATCATATGGTTTCACTCATTTATGGAACATAAAAAGGAGGAAGATTGGTAGGAGAAGAAAGGGAAGAAGAAAGGGGGGGGTAAACAGAAGGGGGAATGAACCATGAGAGACTATGGACTCTGGGAAACACACTGGTGGCTTCCGGGGCGGGGGGTGATGGGATAGGCTGGTGATGGGTGTTAAGGAGGGCACATATTGCATGGTGCACTGGGTGTTATACTCAAGTAATGAATCATGGAACTTTACATCAAAACCTAGGAATGTACTGTATGGTGACTAACATAGTATAATTTAAAAAATCATTAAAAAAAAGAAAAAGGAGACTTTAGGATTTTTTTAATCTTTTCCTTTTCTTTTTTTGGGTCTGCCATTGTACCAAGAAAGTAGCAGTCAGAGATAATATCTAAACAATTGAAGCATTATTTTAAAAAACAGACTGCACGCCAGATTTTACTAAAACCTGTTCCAGTTCCATTCCAGAACTATTAAATGACTCGATTTAATCAACATTTTCTTAGGATGTATAACACACTTAGTTGTGGATTTTCTTCACATTCACTCAGCTTTTTGGTTTAATCATAAAAAGGAAATTATCAAATGATAAAACTGTCATACACTTTGAGGAATTATTTCAGAAAATATTTGATATAGGATATTTGGGTTTTTGTTTTGTTGTGTTTTTGTTTTTTAAAGAATTGCCTTAAAAAGGGAAATAAAGGAAACAACCAAAATCTAGATTTCCACCATGCCAAGCATTTTGGCTTCGAAATCACTTAGAGATGACTTTAGTCAGAGAAGAGTTGGTATAATGAATTAGAGCATTAACACTAAGAGCAGGAGGTTCCTGACTAAACTGTTATTTCTCTTCTCATTTGAAAAACTTGCCATTTACAAACTTGCTTAGGGCTTTGTTTTGAGGCAAATGAAAATAGGATTTAACTCCATGGCTTCCACTGACATTAATGGAATCCATTCATCTACCTGGTCATGCTCTGCTTAGAAATTTACACTTTAAGGCTAATATTTACTACTCTATGTTTCTGAGCTTGCCTTAGGAAAAATTAAAAAAGCAAATATAAACTGAATTCCCTAACTCTTTGATTATTATTAAAAATTTTTCATGAAAATCTGGTGTATTAGTTTCTTATTCATAGCATACATTTTTATGGTATAGTTTCTCTTATTTGCACTTTATTTTTTTTTAAATCAAGTGAGACAAAGATTGAGTCAAATTCTCTTTTGGTTCTAATCCTCATTCCTCACCCTCAAGAAGAAACATTATTCCTTCCATTTAAAGGATTTGAAGTATACAAAATTTAAGGTACCCTCAAAATTGGGCTAAATAAATTTCTCTAATATATCGATTACACAAAGGTGTGTTAGAAATATCTTTAAAAATAAACATTTTAATAAATAATAATAAACTGCTTTTTTCATCAAATTTCTGAATTCATATCAAATTAACAACATTTTAGCACAATTCAAAATAAAGTAGGTGTTATAGCAGAGATCTTTTAAATGAATAAACAAAAATTTATACCTATGTAATAATATGAGATACCCCTGAAATTTTGTGTTCTTAATAATAGTGATTGAATTGAGAAAAAGGAGCCATGGTAGATCATTATTATTAGTTGAATATGTGAAAGGGTCATACCCATCTATTACCATGTCTTTTGTAGTGCTTTTTAATGAGGTAGTATGTCTCTTTACCCAATTGATATTGAGCTTAGCCACATGATTTACTTTGGTCAATAGTCCATGAGCACATTTGATATAATCAACATCCAAGTAGAGGCATTAAGACCACCATGTTTCTTCTGTCATCTGCCCTGTACTTTTCCTACACTTCAAGATCAGCATGTTCACTATCAAGGCTGCTCAATTTGCAAACCAGATCTACCTCCAATCCATCGAATCTGACATCTTATATGGGTGAGACATGAACTTTGCTGTTTAGTAGGACACTGAAAATATGAAGCTATTTGTTACTGAAGCATAACACAAACAAGATTTACTGGTTCATCATCGTTTTTAAAGATAAGATATTACAATGGCAAAATAACTGAAATTATATAAGCTAAAGGAGAGAAGTCAAGTCATTAACAGTGCTAGTAATAATTGCCACTTACTGTCTACCCATATTTGTATAAGTTAGGATTTTCTTGTGATCAGATGGAAAACTGACTGAAATATCACACTTTTTCCTACTAGTATTTTAAAGGGTCTCTATCTGAGAAAATGTGTCTCACATGGCTTTAAAATAGCTGTCCTGATCTACAACTGTTCTTCCAGAAAGGAAAAGCATTTTGTAACAACATTAAAAATATCAACCTTTATCATAAAAGAAACATATTTCCTGTATGGATTGTTCTGATTCTTACATCATACTTAAATTTACAGAAACAATGGTGATAAATTCTCAATTTTATAACAAAATAAGCCTTAGATAATCCATCTTTTCTATTCTATTTATAGATGAGGAAATGCAAGTTAAGTGACTTGCTAAAGATTAAAAGTTCACCATGGTCACACAGAATATTGTAGTGCCATGTATAGACACAAGTCTTTGAATCACTATTTAATCATGTCCATGTACAATTCTTTAATACCATTAGTAATTTTTTTCAATTATTTATTTTTATTTTTTATTATTATGTTTAGCTAGCCAACGTATAGTGCATCATTAGTTTTTGATGTAGTGTTCAATGATTCATTAGTTGCATATAACACCCAGTGCTCATCACAACACATGCCCTCCTTAACACCCATCACTGGGCTACCCATCCCCCCAACCCCTCCCTTCTGTAACCCTCAATTTGGTTCCCGGAGTCCATAGTTTCTCATGGTTTGTCTCTCTTTCTGATTTCTTCCCAATCAGATTTCCCTCCCATCCCCTATAGTCCTCCACACTATTCCTTATGTTCCACATATGACTAAAACCATATGATAATTTTTTTTCTCTGCTGACTTATTTCACTTAGCATAATCTCTCCAGTTCCATCCATGTCAATGCAAATGGTAAGTATTCTTCTTTTCTGATGGCTGAGTAATTATTTTTTAAGCTTTAAAAAGCTTTAAGCTGTATGTATGCATGTATATACGTATCATGGAATTCTTAACATGAGATTTACCATCTTAACAGACTTAAGTGTATAATGTAATATTGCTATCTACAGGGACAGTGTGTAAAACAGACCTTACTTGTATAACTGAATTTTTTTTTACATTGATTAGGGACTCTCTATTTTCTCCTATTTTCAGTCCCTTGAAATCAGCATTCTATTATTTGTTTCTATGAGTTTGACTATTTTAGATACTTCATGTAAGTGGAATCATGCAGTGTTTGTCCTTCTGTGACTGGCTTATTTTACTTAAAATAATGCCCTTAACATTTATCCATGGTGTTTTACAGTTGACCAACGTCAAGGAACTTCTGGGAGTTTTATGGTTTCAAACCTTTATTATTATTATTATTATTTTAAAGATTTTATTTATTTATTTTTACAGAGACAGCCACCGAGAGAGGGAACACAAGCAGGGGGAGTGGGAGAGGAAGAAGCAAGCTCCTAGTGGAGAAGCCTGATGTGGGGCTCGATCCCAGAACGCCGGGATCACACGCTTAAAGACTGAGCCACCCAGGCGCCCCTATTATTATTTTTTTAAATCTATTTTGACTTGATTTCTGTGCTTGGTGTAAGATATGGGTTTAATGTTATTCTTTTGCAGATGGATATGAAATTTCCCCAACATAATTTTTTAAAAGATTATCCTTTCCCTCTTTTGTATTCTTGACATTCTTGTTGACTTTATATGCATGAATTTATTTCTAGGTTGTTCATTCTGTTCCTTTGTTCACTATGTCTGTTTATATAATAGTGCCATACTGATTGAATTACTATAGGTTTGTGAAACAATTTGAAATAAGGAAGTGTGATGCTTCTCTTTCTCAGGCTTGCTTTAGTTATTCAGGGTCTTTTGTAATTCCATACAAATTTTAGAATTTCTTTTTCTATTTCTGTAAAAAATGCCATTGAAATTTTGATAGGGATTTTCTTAAATCTGTAGATCACTTTTGGTAGTATGAACATTTAACAATATTCTTCCAATCCATGAACACAGGATACCTTTTCATTTATTTGTGTCTTCCAAAGTTTTATAGTTTTCAATGTACAGATGTTTTGCCTCCTTGGTTAAGTTTATTTCTTAATAGTTTCTTCTTTTTGATGCAATTATAAATGGGATTGCTTTTTTAATTACTTTGGCAGTAGAGGGGAAAAAAATTGACTACAAGGGAAATGAAACCAATATCTTTGAAATAAATATGAAGTAATGAAGAGGAAAAGATGGAGAATAGACAGGGAAAGACTGATAAAAAGGGAGATGGGAGGCCACTAGGGCAAACCTCATTTATTTTAGCACCTCACATAGAGTTGAACTATCTTAATAATAACCATAACAATCATGTACAGAGAACTTACTATGTGTCAAGTACTATTACAATGACTTTACAAATCTCTATTGACCTGTCCAACTACGATGTCAGGTAGGACATTATTACCACAATGTTATTAATGACTACAGTAAAAAGGAGAAATTTAAATAAATTTAATAAATGTTCAATTTTTATACACTTAATAAATATTAGAAAGAAGTATCAAAATTGAATTTGTCTGAGACTCCATAAGTCGTAACAGTGAGGTTACTGGGCTAAGTTCATTCCTAATAAATGTCTGGAAGCAAAGTCTTTCAAATAGCTCTTTGAAAGCATATCTAATCTATAAAGCTACTAAATGGTTTTCCCTGCCTCTCTGTCCTTCTGTCTCTTATTTTCTGTTTTACTTAAGGTGAATTATCAACACATTTCCACTCAAATAAACATTTTCATTTTTTTTTTCTTATTTCCCATTATTCTATCCAGATTCTGTCAAAAGGGCAAATAGAGAGAGGAGCTTACCAGGTGAATTGCAGCTATGTACTTATTTTCAATTTGTGGCTGATTTTAAAGTATCTACATATTTTTCTTACATACTTTAATTGAATAACAACATAAGATTATTTTGGATTATGGATACTTCTCAGTGAGTTGGAGTGTGAAAGCTGTATGAGTAACACAAGTTTATATATATTAAGTCAGCCTGACTTCAAATGGCAAGAAGCCATCATAAATGCATGCAGGCAGTTTGACACCACAGACCACAGGACTTGGGTAAAGAAAACTATGAATAACTCTACTGTTCATAAACACTGTCTGAGACATACATCTCCATGACATTTTCTTGAACAAAGAAAAATCCCTTAGAGACACGAGCTTTTATAAATACATTAAAATGACATCTTGCAAACTCCTGCCTCCATTTTCCAAATACTTGCTCAGTATTCCTTGAGGCTTAGGGTACATTTTTATCTGACTTCTAGGGGTCTTAAATAATTTCTGATATTTTCAAATGCAAGGATCAGGCTTCAATTCTTATTTTACAATTTAGAAGTGAACTGTGTGACTTTATTTCCTTTAAAGAACTTATTTCTTTGTCCAAATGGCTCCTGAATAGCTATGCATTTTCTAGCACATTATCTGGATGTCGTATGATTCCATCTCTGCAGGTTGGCATATGTTCACCTCAGTCGACATCTTACCTTTTGAACAAATGTCTCTGATTAGTATAGATAGATACACTAATCACAGACTACATGGCAGAGTGAAAAGGAGAACATGAATTTTGTCACAATATACTTACAACATGTTATATCGTCTCTTCTAGTTTTCTTAAATTTTACTAACTCATTGAATGTCATTTTAACGGTGGAAAATATAAGTCCACAACCTTTAAGTTTGGTAATCATGTGGAGCTATGATTTCACTTAGACTATTTTACAGAGTGTGGCATATTTTACAACCAATATGTTTCTTTAAAAAGAAATCCACTTTCCTTCACCTTCCTTCACAGTTGAAAATGAACACCTGGATCAAAGCTGTGTGTTAATTTTCCACAGTCATGTACAGAAAAATTTATCTTTTATAAAACTAAAGTTATAAAATGGATGACTAACCCGTGTGAGAGCCTAGAAATGCATATTCA
Organism: Ailuropoda melanoleuca; assembly: GCF_002007445.2. Taxonomy (NCBI): domain Eukaryota; kingdom Metazoa; phylum Chordata; class Mammalia; order Carnivora; family Ursidae; genus Ailuropoda; species Ailuropoda melanoleuca. The sequence continues at coordinate 70,088,445 of NC_048223.1, read as the reverse complement.
GTATTTAATGGGTTCTAATGAACTCCTTTCTTAGAAAATCTCTGAAATTCCTAAGCAAAAATGTGCCATCTACTGAAATGCTCCCCTAAATGGTAGCAGATCAAGGGTTGGTATACCCCCATTTTATAGCTTTGTGATTTTTAAAACATACATACACAAACCTTTGCACATTCCTATATTATTTGTAACATAGGCCCTTGAAAAATTATGTTTTATTTTGATCCTCAGTTTAGGCGTGTTTGTGATTCTATGCAATGATGGTGGTGTAATGTGTGTCTAACATTAATATACAAATGTACATGATATATTATATTCTTAACATCTGTATTAAGGTATAATTTATATACCATAAAATTTTCTCATTTTAAAAATATAATTGATGAACTTTCAGATTTGGAGCCCCATGGGGGACATTTTTTGTGGGGTATTTTTTTTCTGTGTATGTACCATAGTTTCCTGTTTCTTTGCCTATCTTATAACTTTTTTTTAACACTTAGACATTTTTGATAATATAACAATTTTAGTATCAGATCCCTTACCCCAAGATTTGTTTTTAGATAAATCTTCTCCCCAGTATTTATCGTTGTTATTTTTCTTGTTGCTTCTATTTGTTCACCACTCTTAGGAATGATTTCTGTAGAATCTGTATTCTCTGTAGTGTGCAGCCACTAAGTTTCTGCTAACTTTTTTTTTTAATATTTGTGTTTTTTATGTTTAAAACTAGCTTTCTAGGATTAACCTTGTATTACTCTGATTTGGTCAGTGCTTATCTGGTCAGAAAATTTCCTTAAAAGTGTTGCCTTTCATCTTTTGCCAAAGAGATCTCTGTGTGAAGGCACACCTTTGAACTTAAGGGAGTTTTTAAGGCAGCCTTAGCTTTTTCACTTCCTGCTTGGGTCCGGTCTCAAGGTCAGCCAGAAGTGAATGACTCTGGCCTTTACCTATAACCAGTTCTGTCCTAGAAATGTATATAATCTTCCACATATTTGCAGCCTTCTAGATCTCAAGGAATATATTGTAGTTTTTTAAATGCTTTGTGATCATCTAGTTTATTACACTTTTTTTCCAATGTTTTTAATGATGGAGTGCCAGACTTGGTAACCACAACTAAAATCACAGCCTTAGACAATTGTGATGTTGCAGTAATGACCTGGGGATAGGCTTTTATTTTCCTCTCCTCCTGAGATGAGCTCTGAGTCACACCAAATAGCCACACACCTTGGAAATGGATTTCAGTGGAAATATTCACTGTTATTTTGGGTGTGGGGTTATAATTGAGCTTCAAAAGACATTAGCCCTCCCATTGGCTGTGATACGATTAGTTTTTGAGAGCATCACAGAGATAGGGTAGCAGGGGAATTCGAAAGGGCATGGGAATAGTGCCAAGTTGAAATGCCACAAACAATGAAATGCCACACATTGAGATTCAGTAGGTTTTCTTGAATGGATGATTTTTCAGTTCATTCCATTTCATTGATTAATTTTCAGAGTTTGAAACAGTTAATTTTAGTTGTTTGCCAGTATTTTCTCAGACAATGGTTCATTCAGGTAATCAAGCTACCACTCTGGAAGTCGATCTTCTCTGGTGTACTTTTTAATGTTTCTGCTCACTATTGGTAGGGAATTAGTGATTAGCCATGGTTTGGAGGGAAGGAAATGCACTTCTAGGCTTTGTTTTTTGCTTTACGCACCATATGTGTAACTTTTTGGTTATGTTGGAAAGAGAGAAAATAATAAGGAATACCATTTGCATATATAAAAGAAAGACTTCAAGTTTCATTGTGGGACTGATAGCTGCTCCTGAAACAAAGCCCCAAGGCTATAAAAGTTAAATTATGAGAGGTTAGAAATATTTTATTTTTATAAGTCCCATTTGTTTTCTTTTCTCTGCATATGTATGAAATATTTTTTGTGGTCTTTCCTGACCTCCTCTGATTAATTTTCACATATTAAGAGTAGGTTAAAGTCTCTTGCTGTAAAATAAAACTGCAAACACAGACTTTGATAACGAAGAGTGTTCTTTCTAATACTAAACAACATAAGACAAGAAAAAAAAAACACAAAGTACACAAGAAAAGGTCATTTGAATTTGGAAAATGTGAGAAAATAAATCTTCCTAGAATGCAACAGAGCCTACTCTTGCTCATACTTAGGTTTGTTATGAGAAGGTCTCTGTGAATTATGATCAAACATTAATATCACCATGTTGTTGTGTACATATTAATATATCACTATGCTTATGCAGTTAAGTATACTTAAGCCTAAGCATAACAAATTATATGCAGTTCTCATCCTATATTGTGGTTTCAATCATCATTTTCTCTCTATAATGTATTGAGATAAAGAACATTTCAGTATGTTTGTAGAAATATTTTTAATTTTCAATTTTATTTTCTTATTTTATTTTTCAGTAATGGGTAGATAACCATATTAAATGGACACCTTCAAACTACTCAGTCATGATTCTGATAGAGCATAAACCTTTATTCACTTCAGTTAACATTCTTCTGAGGGCACTAACCAGAATTCCATAATTACATTATCAAATGGCCCTACTTAAACACTATTTGGTCACAAATATATATCTGAGATAGGGTCATATTTTCTCACTGTTTGCTTGATTTTCTTTTCCTACAAAGTCACTGAACACTGTGTCTCTATTGTGCCCCACCACGTCCAAAATAATCACATCCATATACTAGTAGTAAAGACCGTAGATGTCTTATTTATCAATTAATTCTAGCACATATGATATAACCCATACTGAATAATGCTTTTCAATAATGGCAATGGATATGATTATCTTGCATTTATTTATTTTCCAGCTGATATTAAGACACTTCCTCCTGTATAATGGAATTTAGTTATCGCCGGGACACTATAGAGCTTATAGAATTGGTTTAACTTTCCTTTTTCCTCAGTTTTATTGAGATATGATTGGCATATAATATTGTGTAAGTTTAAGGTGTATGAGATGATTTGATACATTTATATATTGTATATATTTGATTTCATGCATTTATGTATTGTAAAATAATTATCTTCATAGCATAGTTAATGTTATGTATTGCCATTTGTTTTTTGTAGTGAGAACATTTAAGACCTACTCTCCTGGCAACATTCATATAATGTAGTATTGCTTCATGCAATGCAACATCACAGTAATGCTGCAAATTAGATCCCAAGAACTTGTTAATGTTACAACCAGAATTTTGTACCCTTTGACCAATATCTCATTTCTTCACCCCTTAGACCTGGTAACCACCATTACTGTCTGTTTCTCTGAGTTTGGTATTTTTAGAGTCATCCAAGTTGTTACAAACAGCAAGATTTCCTCTCTCATGGCTAAATAGTATTCTCTATATATCTCTCCCATCTTTACCTATTCATCCGTTGACAGGCAGACATTGTTTTCATGTCTTCTGCATTTAGCACAGGGGTGCAGATCTATGTTTCTCTGACATAACAATTTCGATTCCTTTGGATGTAACCCAGAAGCAGGATTCTGGATCACAAGGTAGTGCTATTTTTGAATTTTTGTGAAAGATCCATACTGCTTTCCTCAGTGGTTATACCAATTTACAATCCCACCAAAAGTATACAAGTGCTCCCTTTTCTCCACATCTTCCCCAACACTTATCTCTTGTCTTGTCTATTTGATGATAACCATTCTAATAGGTGTGAGGTGTTTTCTCATTCTGATTTCGATTTGCATTTTCCCAATAGTTAGTGTGTTGAGCAGATAGCAAGAGCTAAGGCCAACTTTGGGCTCCTTGGTAGCTACAGGGGTCCTGGGTTTCAGCAGTCTCTCCTACAGTTGATTAGCCTTCCCCTTGGCCTGCTCACTGCAGTGGAGACCAGTTTTAGGGGGTTGGGCTGAAGCATGCAGGTACACAGCTGGAGGACCTAGCCCCAAGCATGAGCACAACGGTGGGGCTAGGTTGATGTGTTGAACTTGCAGAAGCCTGAGCTGGCTGCAAGCTTGGTTCCCAGGCTCCTGTGGTGGTAGAGAGGGGTTCAGGTGGCTGGCATCAGTGAATGCAAATACTTGTGGGCTGAAAGTTGGCAAGATCTGCAAAAGTCCACAATAGCTGTGCTGGCCTTGGCTTCATCAGTGGAGAAATCACCTGAGTATGTCTGCAGAGCAGGTCTCTGTGAACTGAGATCAGTCCTGCTGCGTATTGGCTAATAATAGCCTCTGATTGTCTTCCTTGTTTCTAGCTGGCTCAATACATCTCAGCTTTGCCAGTCTGGGCAGAGTGAAATCAAAGTGAAACAATTGGCAGTGCCTTGGGAGGCTGGAGAAGCTGGTAGTTCATCCTTCTCGTCTTTTCCTGCAAAGTGGAACTCTTTCTAGCTGGGAAGATAGGATGCCAGCTTGGGAGGTGGGATGATGCAAGCAAAATGAAATTGTCTTCCTTCTCTTCTTGTGCAATTATTCTTAGCTTTTTTTGTTCTATGGTGTTGATAAAACTTTCTGTGTGGACTCTAGAAGTCTCTTGGAGCAGTTTTTTCCATAGATACCTGTGTAATTGATCTTTGTAGGAGGATAGGGGCGTGGGTTCTCCTACATTATCATTTTCCCCTCAGACTTTGTTTTAACTTCTCTTGAAAAAAAAAAAAAGAAAATAATTTACTTAGGTTCAGACAGTAAGCTATAGAATAATGAAACATGAAGGGATTGATGCAGAGAAATGAAAATATAGACCACTAAAATAAAGAGAATGAGGCATATGCATGTATCTATTTAGGTATATAACTGAGAGAGAGACATCCAGAATAGAAACATAATAGTAGAGATTTTTTTCCAGGTTTGTTTACTGATGTGCTGTTCCCAGGACCTAAAAAAGGTCCTGACTCTTAGTTGATATTTCACAAATATTAGCTGATTAAAAAAATAAAATAAAAAAACAGGAATAAGACAAGAATTCCTGAAGTTGATCACTTTTATATTTTTTCCAATGCTTAACATGAAATCTTTTTCTACCAAAATAACATACAGAACTATTTTGGAAAACATACTGAATATATTTATAAGTATATACATTTTGAAATCTGATTATTTTGAATATCTCAATGTATTTCCTTAAGTTTGTATTATAGTGAATGTTTGATGATTTCATCTGCTCAGCATTCAAATGCCATTCACATTTGTGGTTTCCCCCCAACTAAGGAAGCTATAGATATTCTTGTGAGTACCAGTCTCCACGCATCAGGTACTCCTGCAAGGATGTGCATATCTGTAGGTAGGCAAGCTGAAGGATGCATTCAGGGAAGGAGTAGGCGTGTCCTGCAGCAATGATATGTTTAGCAGCAGCACCCAAGATACACTCTTCCTTCTAAGGTTGTGGTTGAGTTTCCTAGTTTTGGCACTTTAGGGCACCTCAGTCTTCCAATTTAGACTCTCTTTCACTCCCATGTTTCTATTGTATTTGTTGTCTGCCCAAGTTTGCCAGTGTTTTTTTCTGTTGTTTAAGCCAATAATGTTTCCAGATCCATAGAAACAAATATGGACTAGATGTTATGGTGTTATGGAATGGGGGGGGGACTATTTTGTGTCAAATAGTTATTCCAGACAAGAAATTTCACCATCATATTGGTTAATAACTCACCTTGATTATGTTAATTAAAATTCATAAACACCAGGAGTGCCTGGGTGGCTCAGCTGGTTGGTTAAGTGTCCAACTCTTGGTTTCAGCTCAGATAATGATCTCATGGATTGTGGGATCAAGCCCTGCATGGGCTCCACATTCATCAGGGAGTCTGCTTTAAGATTCTCTCCCTCCCCCCACTCACACACATTCTCTGTCACTCTCTCTAGAGTAAATAAATCTTTAAAAAAATCCATAAGCTCCAGATAAAGTGAAAAGTAGATGAACTACCTAAAGAAAATAAAAAAGAATATTGGACAACATGTTATCCATTCCTGTGAGTATTGATACATAGGTAGGGTAACTATATTATTTATTTGTCCAAATTAAGATGATTTTGAGAGAGAAAGCAGGCTTCACCAGATACAGTATTGAATAATGAGTTTTAAACCAGGATAGATGACCAGTTTAATTACAGGTAACAATTCTCTTCTTCTCAGGGTCCTGCTAATAGATTAAAACAAACAAACAAAAAACACTGTATCTTCTTGAGAATACTTGCTCTTACTCTTTATCTTCTCACTCAGTAACTCCACAAGGAAGGAAGAATGACTCAGTAATGATCAGTAAAATTGGAAAATAGATGACCCTGTTGAGCTAGTCCCTTCTACTGAGATCCGCTTTTCTAGATAGAAAAGCTAGACACAATGTTATTCTCTTTTGTTATAAGCACATGGATTAGGTCCAGTTTCTGCCTTCTAATACCAGGAGAGAAAATAGGGCAAACATTTAGGAGATTTCAACTTTGCAGGAGAACACTAAGTAAAGCCCTGAGTTCTAGAGATCTTTAAAGTGGTGAAAGACCCAAGCAGTGTTCTCCCATTTGGGTTTACCAGCAGTAGTGGTGATGATTTGATCCTTCTTCGAAACTTGGGCCTGTTTTTCAAGTGGGTCAGAATGTGAACATCAATTCAGAGAAGCCTCCATAATTGCTTCTAGGAATGTTAGTGACAAAACTAAGATTTTTGTCAGCAAAACTTGGAAATTAATATTGATGGAATACCTTTAACTAACTATGGATATTACATGGATTTTTCCAGTTATCAACCACTAATTTTACCAGTTATTGCCATTTACCAGTTATTCCACTAATGTTATATTTTTGTTCCCAAATCTAATTCTGATTTTTTAAAATTCTTTTTTAACTACATGATAGTTTGTTATCATGACTTCTTAGTCTGCTTAATCCATTGTAGTTTCATGGTCTTGTTTTGTCTTTCATGACCTTGATATATTTGAAGATAACTAGTAAGTTATTTTATAGAATGTCCATTAATTTAATTTTTTTAAAGATTTACTTATTTGAGAGAGAGAGAGAGAGCATACTCGCATAGGGAGGGAGGGGCAGAGGGAGAGAGAGACGGAGAATCCCCAGCAGACTCTGTGCCAAGCCTGGAGCCAGACGCCGGGCTCCATCTCACCTCCCTGAGATCATGACCTGAGCTGAAATCAGGTTTAACTATGTTTAACCCACTGAGCCACCCAGGTGCTCCTAGTATGTCCCTTAATTTTAGTGTGATGTTGTATCACGATTAGGTTGATGTTATGCATTTTTAGACAGAATAACAAAGAAGTTACATGGTGTTTTGTTTTGTCAGTGTGCTGTTTCAGGAGATACATGATAATACTAGGTCCTATGATGGTGGTGTCAACTTTGATCTCTTAGGTTAGGTGGTGTCTGCCAGGATTCTCGACTATAAAATTCTTTTTTTCCTTTGTATTTAATGCATATTATACACGAAATACTTTAAATTCTATGTAAATATCTGTTTTCATCTGATCTTAACTTACAAAACACAGGTTTCATTCATGATTTTTTGCATGGAAAACAATTGCTGTGGTGATCGTCTAATGGTGATTTTCTATTTCCATCAATTCTTCTACTTTTATGTATTAGAAGTCTGCTGTAAAGAATAAGTGTTCCTATCCATTACATATTTATTTATTCTTATATCTATATAAGAATCTACATTTATTCTTATATCTATCTGTATGTCTATAGATGTATATTCAATATTATGGACTAATGGATATTTATTTTATTTTATGGGTTATGATCCATTATTGTCATTATTTAATTTGTTGCTAAGTTATCCAAGGCTGGTCAGAAGAATAAAAATAAATTCCATCTTTGTACTTCCTTTATTTTAGATATCTTTTGGGTGGATAAAATTCTTCTTTTAGTGGATACTTTGGGGTGAATGTGGGGATACAGAATTCCCTCAATTTTTTAAACCTGATTTTCCCCCCAATAGTCTGTATTTGAAGGACAGTTGGTTGTATATAAAATACTTTGTGTAAAACAACAAATGTTGGTGTGGATGCAGAGAAAAAGCAACCCCCCAGGATTCTTGGTCGTAATGCAAACTAGAGCAGCCACTCTGGAAAACAGTATGGAGGTTCCTCAAAAAGTTAAAAACAGAACTACCCTATGATCCAGTAATTGCACTACTGGATATTTACCCAAAAGTACAAAAATACCTATTCAAAGAAATACATGCACCCTTATGTTAATTGCAGCATTATTCACAATAGCCAACTTTTGGAAGCAGCCCAAGTGTCTATCAACTAATGAATGGATAAAGAAGATTATACCCATAAAATAACCATTAAAAATAGCTGTAAAAAAGAATGAAATCTTGCCATTTGCAGCAACATGGATGGAGCTAGACAATATAATGCTAAGTGATGTAAGTCAGTCAGAGAAAGACAAATACTAAATGATTTCACTCGTATGTGGACTTTAAGAAACAAAATTAAGAACAAAGGAAAAAGGAAAGAGAGAGAGAGAGAAACCAAGAAATAGTTTCTTAACTGTAAGGAACAAACTGATGGTTACCAGAGAGGAGGCTGGGGGTGTGGGTGGGGGAGATAGTTGAAAGGGACTAAAGAGTACACTTACTCATGATGAGCACTTAGCAATAATAGATTGTTGAGTCACTGCATTGTACACCTGAAACTAATATAACACTCTATGTTCACTCTACTGGAATTAAAATTCAAAAACTTAATAAAAGTATTTTGTTCAGTCTTTACTATTTTGAGTTAGAAAAAAAAAACCTGCTGAATTGCCACTTTCTTTTGCATGTTTTATTTTATTAAAATTTTGCCTTTTATTTTTCTTTTACTATTTAAGTTATTTAACATGTTTTGCCTGGAAATACTATAGATCATAATTTTTTCAGTTGACTAGTTTTACTAACTAGTTTTACAAACTAAGTAGTTTGTCTTGGATTTATCTTCCCGAGTACCTGATGGACCTTTCAAATATGTGCATCTAAATATTTTCTTTAAAGTTTTCTTGAATTAAATTTTAAGTATCCTCTCTTTTCTTTTTCCTGTTTTTCTTCTTCACTGTCTCAAATAAAGCAACTGTTATTTTTTCTTTGGCTAGCTTCCATTTTCATTACTTTCTTCCTAATCCTATTTTACTCCTCTATCTCATTTTTGTTGTCTTGGTTATTTTATGCCTTTCTTCAATGTTCCTTATCAAGTTTTCTCTTTCCTCTATTTTAGGCCCCTTGTAATTTATTCTTAATTTTTGAGATAATTCTGTTATTTTTTTTCCATTCTTTCCTGTATTTAATCAATGCTATTTTTATTTTTTTTCTATCTTTGTCCATTTTTCCTTGGTATTCTAATTTCTGAATTCAAGTGGTTTTTCATATATTTACATTTTTTCGTATGTTTATTTCTCTTTGAAATGTTTATTACAGTTTTCTTCTACTTTATGGTTGTTGTCCCCCCGCCCCACCCACGGGGAGGATTTTCCTCGGTTAATTTAAGTTGTATTTGGTTTTCTTATCATCAGTTAGACATCTTCTGAGAATTTTTGTCTTGTGGGGGTAGGGGGTCTTTCAGAATACCTAAGTCATGACTCTCTCTTCTGTAAATGTAGCAAAATCAAGGGACTTCAGTGAATTTTTTGTTTGTTTGTTAGTTTTTATGGTGGATAGAGAAGTTGTATCTCCTGAATGTTTAGTTCTCTTTTGTCTTTCAGAACCATAAATTTTCCTGCATTGCTTCTCTTTTCTCTTAACCACTCAAGTGCCAAAAGATGTTTCCAATTCCTTTTTCATCTTCTACCCTCTCCTCCAGAAGTTACAATCTGCCTTTGCTTTGTTAGCATGGGGTAGAGGGAAGTATTAGAAATGCCAAAATTTGGCTTTTTTTTTTTTTGTCTTGAAGTCATGCTCGTCTTTCTTAGTACTGTTATATTTTTCTTTCCTGTTTTTCTCCATTTTTGGAGAAAATATTTAGAGGCGAAAACAAGCAGTCATCATTGTCTTTAGCTATCTGAAAGTCCTTATCTGATAGCAGCTCATATTTAAATGCTTAAAAAAATTTTTATTAAGGGAGGAGACTTAATAATTTAAGAAATTTAAGATTAGTTGAAAAGGGGATGAAACCAACTTGTGGAACCAGAAGAGTCAGTGAGTGCTATTCCTAGACTAGTTGGAATGTTTCAAACACTTTCCAAACACAACAAAGAAACATAAGAACTTTAAAATACTAATGAAAGGTCTTTCTGTTTGATGATACTTAACAAAGATAGCTGGAGGAAACTATCAAGTCTAATATCTTTATTAAGAAGCAACCACAATAGATCGGCTCTATTAGATTGTCCCAAACTGAACATTCAACATTTAATTTCCTTACAACTAAATCCCTCACTAATAAATTAACTATAAATTGCAGATTGCATGAGCTAAAACTGAGTGAGACAGCTATCTCAATGCTGAAAAAGAAAAAGGCCACAAAATAGCAATGGTCATTTAGAAATGCCATTAGCCGTTTGCCTACTCAAAAGATCTCAATTCCAGTGGGAGAAATGGCATTCTGCTTTTCAAGGTGCCCATTAAATTATTCAAATAGAGAGCATTCAATCCCATCCCAAGACTGTGGCGTTTGAAATAAATTGAAAAGCAAACACCAGGGAAAGAGAAAAGGGGAAAGTGGAAATGAGATATGCTCAATAGAAACAGAGATTGATGGATAATTTACTCTGAAAAACTCCAGACACTTGGTTATTATTTGTAACTTATGACTATACACACTCTGTTGCTCTTTGTAAGAGTATAGAAATGTCTTTCAAAAGTCTAGACTTAAATCATTTAAATCATTTAACATTTACTGAGGTTCTTCATTATGCTAAGAATATAGAAGTGAGATGTAAAGATGAATAAGAATCGCTTATTACCCATTTTTCGTTCAGAAAGAATTTGAGTGGTATGGCCATGCTCCTGCTTGCAAGAGTCTATCTGGTATGGGCACAGATTTGTAAACAAGGCAGAATGGAAAAAGTACAGTGAAGGAAATAACTATGTTATGGAAAACCAAGGGGGTGGTAGAGTAATATTAGCTGGTGAGATGACCTTTACACAGGCAGCGTACTTAAGAGGGACACTTTAGGTACATTTTTAAAGAGAAAAAAATCTATGAAGTAATACTAGAGAGAAGGATAGCATCAGCAAACAGAGGAGGGTGCTGTTGATTGATCGTGACTAGTTTGAAATGGCTAAAGTAAAGAAGGCCTTCATCAGATTGGAAAAACATTTTGATAATGTGGTTGTGAGGGCTTGGTTGTCAGACTAAGGTATTTGGATTATGACTTAGGCAATATGTATAGTGTTAAGTTTTGTTAGAATTTTGCCTGGAGCTTTCTTCCTCATTTTTTTTTCTTTATGAATATTATTCATTAAAGTTTCAACTAATGCCTATTAAGTACCTCAGATGTGTTAAACTATGTTCCAAGTGATGGGCATAGAGTAATCAGCTAGACAGAGAATGTCCTGGTTTTCTCTGAGCTTGCCTTTTAGTTGGAGAAGCTACCTTAATGGTAAATAATGGTAAATAAGTAATTTCCGAAAGTGGGAAGGGCAGTAAAAGAAATAAAATATGATAATTGACTAACTGCGTAGTTTGACGATATTCAGGACACCTAAGACCAGAATTCCTATATTTTACTGCACCTCTTAATTATGGTTTTCTAATCCTTCTGGAAAGGAGATCTTCATTGTCTCTCAGTGAATGCCCCTGTCCAATCTGCTTCATGTTCCCAGTGCACAGATTTTTTTCAAACTGACATGTCCTGAAGTCTAGCTTCAAACCCCATTATACTGGGGAAAAGGATTTTCCAGGATTTAAGACTTAAAAGTATTTATGAAAATGAAAATGTGCTAAGCGCAATTGGTGCTTATGGAAATAATAAGCTGGTATAAATATCTTTATAAAAATTACTTTAACTCTTGAACAGGATTCTAGGGAAACAGAAACAGAATGGACATATTTGATGGATCTGACAGAGGAGAAAGGGGTTAGGGTAAGAGAAGCAGGCTGAGGTCAGATAGGTGAATATCCTGAGGGCACCAAGCACCCAGGGAGGAGTAAGGCAGCAGTCTTGCGTGGGAATTCTGGCTTTGAACGAGAGCACAGGAAAACTGGAAAGAGCAAATCACTGACTCAAAAAAGTGGTCCCTGGACATTTTCTCTGAAATGATTACACGGTTTGTCAATATCACAGAAGGCACTCATGGATCAGCTATGATGTCTAATATCTCCTGTCACTCTAATGTTTCACAACTGTAATTCCTTTCTTGTTGGGTTTATTGCATTTGTGGAAATATTTGGGATTGAAGACTTTAACTCATGGATAAAGAGGAAATCAGGTTAATGGTGACTTTAAGAAAGCTATTACAATTTTACTTTACACAAATAGAAAAGAATAAGAATATCATACTAAGAGAATTAAGTTTATCTTTAAGTTGAACACACTAAGAAACGAAGTTTTCAGCTTTTCATTTAGCATAGCATATCCAATATGATTCTTTTTCTCATCTTAATATCAGAATTTCAGACTCTCTTTTGTAATTGCAACAAAATACTTGTAAATCAATATTTGTTGAAGGTAAAGTATACACTAAGAGGAAATATTTTTCAGACTGGTCCGTAAGTGAACATTTTAAAGCCCAACTGGTTTTACGACAATAAATGCTTACTTTGGTCACCAGAGTCCAGACAGCAGCATCAACACAGATGTATGCTTGCCTTTACCAAACAGATGTAGGAAGAAGGTGCCAATCGTCTGGATTTATTTTTTCCTTGTTTTCTTTCTTTCTTTATCTGCTCTAATTTTCATGGAAAAGATAATATCATCCCTCATTATTTTTCCATATTCAACCATCAGTTCTCTATCTCTCTCTTTCTTAATTTCCCTTAATAGGAAGCCTCACCATTCATCAATGGAAATTCCACTAAGAAGTACAAGACGATGTATTGTAATTAAGGTGGCAGAGTGACAAAGAGGCAGCTGAGCATACTGGTCATGAGTATGGATTTTGGCCTTATAAAGATTTGGCTTCCCATGAGACATTTCTCTCTTACTATATGATCTTGCATTAATATACTTGATCCTATCTCCCAGTCAGGAAAATAGGAACGATTACACCCACCTGATGAAATATTTTGAAGATAAAATAAGGTAATGCTTATAAAATACTTAGCAGAGTGCCTGGCCCATAACAAAGCTTAAAAATAGGTTATAAGATGAAAAATGTGGCTTAAGTAAGATGGAAACTTAAGGAAAGATTTCAAAATATCCATGATTTTTCAAAGGCTGAAAAATGCACCTAAATTCAACTGAATAATTTTGATTTTATTTCTACTATATGCAAGATAGTTAAAAATCCTTTGAGAAGAAATTATTGTCCATCGCAATGCTTCACATTTGTTTATTTATTATCTGAAAATGAATATAAGTCTCACAGTCATTCTGTGAAAGGCCAGCACTTCATTATTGTTTGGAAGTGTTGTGTGGTTATTCATGTTGATGCTATGGTAAGAGAGCAGTTCCAGACCAGTAAAACAAAAAATGGAAATTAGGGAGTTTGTAATTCCCTAATACCATATGATGTTGAACATCTTTTCATACACTTACTTGCCATCTGTGTATTTTCTTTGGCAAGGTTTGTGTTCAGATCTTTTGCCCATTTTTATATTGGGTTGTTTTGTTATTATTGAGTTTTAAGTGTTCTTTGCATATTTTGGATACCACTCTTTGTGTTTTGCAAATATTTTCTTTCTGTCCATTGCCTGTCTTTTCATTCTCGTAAGAATTTCTTTTGCAAGGCAGTTTTAAATTTTAATGGAGCCCAACTTATCAGTATTCTATGTCATGGTGTTTTTGGTGTTGTATCTAAAAACTCCTCACTAAACTCCTGCTATCTTCTTGAAGTTATACACTTTTGTATTTTGCACTTAGCTCTATGATACATTTCAGTTAATTTTTGTGAAAAGTGTCTAAATTCATTTTCCCACCGTTGGATGTTCAGTTGTTCTAGTACCATTCGTTGAGAAGACTACCCTTTTTCTATTGGATGGCTTTTTGCTCTAATAAAACTGAAGTCAATTAGAGTCTCACAAAAGAATTTCCTTTCAAGGCAGGCTTTTGTTAAGAAGAATAGAATGTTCTTAGTACAACAGGGAGGCTACTTTCCACCTGCCCGTGCTAGAAACATGGAGGTGTTTTTACTAATGTTTACACTGAGAATCTGTTTGGGTTCCTGGAGGTAAAATCCATGAAAGTGTGGGGGTCCATCTAAGATTGGGGCCCCTGGAGGATGTAACTCAAGCTTGCCCACCCCGAACAATTCATCAATCACAATTAAGTGTTTCTACAGGAATTGCCCTCAGAGGTAAGCCCCTGCTTCTTGGCTCCTGCTAAGCTATGATTCTCAATAGATATCTTTCTTTCTCTCTCTCTCTCTCTCTCTCTTTTTTTTTTTTTTTTAAGGCTAGCACCTTACTCTCTGATATCAGTTCTATGATGGATCTCTAAGAAGAGTTGTAATTTTACAAATTATTTTCCTGTTGTATAAACAGGAGTGATGATGTCCAAGCTCTTTATACATCAGATGGGAACCTAGAAGTCTGTGTTACTTTTGACCATAGACTTGACAATGATTTATGGTATGCTTATGTGACTCAATATACTGGCTTCTAGATTTTTGTATGTACACAATAATGTTGAACAAGATCAATATTTTCAAAATAGTTTTCTATTATATTAATAGATATTCAAATAAAGCACTATTTGGTGGTAAAACAAAATTGACACACATTCATTGAAGCTCCTCAAAAGCAGTTGATGAAGAGCGTGTCTATTCTTCTACATGACTGCATTTGGAAGTAAAATGAAGGAGTAACAAATGGAAGCAAAAATCTCACTTGTGGAATGTTCAGGGTGCAGAGTGTTATTCTGGGTACAAGGGACAAGTAGACTTGCCTGAACAGTATCCCAAAGTTGGGAAAACTCTTCAATTGCTTGGGCCAAGCCATAGTGATCTGGGACAGCAATTTTCTCAGTGATGGAGAAATAGCTGGAAAAACAGTGGCAACTAAATTTGCCCTGTGTACAGTTTAACCTCAAGAGAAAGAAAGGAAGAGCAGCGTGATGCACATACCATATTCTTGCTCCCTTACCAACCAAGTGTCACTTTACAACCCTTCAGGCTAAAGTGAGTAATGGCACAGATAGAAGCCAGGAGTGCATTTAAGAAGATTCTGTCCACACAGCAGCTACTGGAATAGGAAGAAAGCCATTTTATTCTGATAACAGAGTTTAATAACTTTCAACACTACTGAGCTTTTATTAGGCCAATGCCCACAGAGATTTTCCAAGTTCGTCAGGATGAGACTTTGACCTGTTGAATCAGCTTTTCTTATTATCTACATACATCTCTCAAACTGGTAGTCTGCATCCAAGTGCGGACTTTGTTTTGTTACTCTTCATGGAGTATTGGTTTTCCTTTCTTATTTTTTGCCAACATTTTTAATGGGAGATTTCACCTAAATTGCAGATCTGCAGCTCCTCATAAATCTATAGATGGCAACATTGACCTTATGTCCAAATGGCAATATTTGCCAGCACCTGAGTGACAGCTTTTCTCACCAGACAATGCTAAGTACTCTTGATTTTGCCAGTTTCCAGCAATGACCCAATGTGATCATAATGTTCTTACATGGGATCTGTCTCATTCATTCACTCACATATCTGTCTTCCTTAGGCATTTGGATTTGTGATCACTGCTCTAAATAGAACCAAGCTCAGCTACATTTTAGCTCTCCTATCTAATCTGTAGGTACCGTCGGAAGCTGGTTTGGGATTATAAACCCAGCACACACTGAGCCACCTCTGTAACTATCTATAGACCTTCCCTGTTCCATATGCCTGGTCCATTTATTTGGCATCCTGCCTCTTTCCCTGATTTTCACTGAGATTAGCCTTGAAAACCCAGTTATGTCCATATACCATATCCTCTGGCACCTGGAATTTGTGTATAACTTGTATCTAAATCTCTGAGTCAGCCAAGTTGGAACCAAGAGGTCCAGAATTAAGGCTGTTATGCTTCTTTTTGATAGATAGACCTATGAATATCTCCCCTTCCCCCTACCTCAACTTGATATGGCTCAGGCCACAGCAGTATATTGCTGTTCCTAAGGCAGAGCAGAGCAACGGGGTTGTGAGTTAAAGAAAAGCTGATTATATATTACTCAGCCATCAGAAAGAATGATTACACAACATTTGCAGCAACATGGATGGGACTGGAGAAGATTATGCTAAGTGAAATAAGTCAAGCAGAGAAAGACAATTATCGTATGGTTTCAGTCATTTATGGAACATAAGAAATAGCAGGGAGATCAGTAGGAGAAGGAAGGGAAGAATAAAGGGAGGGGTAAAGAGAAGGGGGAGTGAACCACGAGGAGACTATGGACTCTGGGAAACAAACTGAGGGCTTCAGAGGGGAGGGGGGTGGGGGATTGGGATAGGCCGGTGATGGCTATTAAGGGTACGCACGCATTGCACGGAGCACTGGGTGTTATACACAAACAGTGAATCACGGAACTTTACATCAAAAACTGAGGATGTACTGTATGGTGACTAACATAACATAATAAAATTAAAAAAAAAAAANTTTTTTAAAAAAAAGCTGATTATACCACCAAACAGAAGAAACCAGAGCAGATGGGAAGCCAGAGAAATAAAGCATAAATGAGTATATGACAATTTTGGCACTTACTTATTACGAGGAACTTTTAATAAGCATAAAATAATCCTGGCAGAAGAAAACTTGTGTGTTTAAATCAGGGCCTTTGCTTTTCATTATAGTTCATACTCAGAAAAAGTGACAAGAGCAGACTTATCCATGAACAATACAAGATTATCTCAAAATGAAAATTTTAATCTTTCTACAGTGGAACAAATCCTTTATTTATTTATTTTTATTTTACAAAGATAATCATCAGTTAATTTCTACAGTCCCAATAGTGCTTACTTTTACATTAACGCTTACATGAAACTGGTCTTTGGTTACTGAATTTCCTCCTGAATGTTAGATGACATTTGTATGAGTTTTCTCCAAAGGCCTTTTTTATAAAGCTGGGTGTGAGTCACAGCAACTGTTGCTAGAAGACTCAGTAATTCTTGAAGTTTCTTTAGGCTCTGCTCCTTCTTATACATAACATTTCTCAAAACATAGAAGAAAATTCCTCTTAAAAATGTTGTAACATAAAACAATTTTCTTACCAAACTAAGAGAGACAAGGATTGGGTAGAGGTAAAGAAGACAGTCACCAGTCGTAAGAGACAGAAGAATCCCTATAAGAACATTTTCCCTAGTCATGTCACTGGGTGAAGGCCATTGGTAAAAGGTATATGTGGGAGCTAGGGCAAGGCCAGGGGTGGGGGCAGAGACAGTAGGATCATTCCACTAAGAACACTGCCCAGAGAACTAGGAAGTCCCGAACAGAGGTTCCTGCCATCTTATGGACCCAGAGGCTGGAAGAGGTGAAGGGGGGAAGGACTGGTGTGGAAAGGTACTGAGAATTGAGCCAGGGTGGAGGAAAGCATTTTCAAGCTTCTTACCTCTCCCCTATAAGGAGTAGGCAGAGGTGTCTTAGCGGGATCTTAGCCAAGGCCCACCATCCCACTCCCTGTCTGCACATAAGGAGGCCTCTAAATGGAGGGTGAGGCTAGATATGCATTAGGGTTGGGGTGCTTGACTGCGCCTCTCTCCTGAGACTGCAGTGCGCTGGCTATGTACAAAATCTGG
Source organism: Ailuropoda melanoleuca (assembly GCF_002007445.2). Lineage (NCBI taxonomy): Eukaryota > Metazoa > Chordata > Mammalia > Carnivora > Ursidae > Ailuropoda > Ailuropoda melanoleuca. The sequence goes on along the minus strand of NC_048223.1, from coordinate 70,070,685 downwards.
TGTGGAATAAGTAGCTGTCCCCTGTGACACTTGTCAGGTGAACTCTCTGCACACAAACCACGTTCTTTATCATCCCTGTGCCTCTGCTTAAGCTGTTATATCTCTTCAGANGCCTCTAAATGGAGGGTGAGGCTAGATATGCATTAGGGTTGGGGTGCTTGACTGCGCCTCTCTCCTGAGACTGCAGTGCGCTGGCTATGCACAAAATCTGGTGTGGAATAAGTAGCTGTCCCCTGTGACACTTGTCAGGTGAACTCTCTGCACACAAACCACGTTCTTTATCATCCCTGTGCCTCTGCTTAAGCTGTTATATCTCTTCAGAAAAATCCTTGTCTCCTACTTCAGATGAGCCCTTGTCTACTCTTATGTGTGTATTGACCTCATCGATCTTTAAGCTTTCTGTGGCACATTTGTATAAAATGACCTGAAGCTCAAGGAAGAAAGTCCCCTGACCTAGACCCCATGTTGTAGAGAGCCCTGCTCTGGATGTGGCCATGTCCTCCTCACTTCCACAGCATACCCAGTGTGCCCAGAAATCCAGAACCCTATGCCCTAAGGTCTTGACCCAACAGCGTGTAGAAGCTAAGGCAAGGAAGGTGGCTGATGAGTGGCGTTTTGGGGATGAGGATGACAGATGGACATCGAACAGTGCAGACTGAGATGTCCATAGGTCCTTGCTGTGCTACAGAAAGCCTGGAATTGGGGGCTCGGAGGCCTTTATTACTGTGCCACCAAGTTCCTATAGGAAACTCACTCAAGATGAAATAATTTAAGTTTACACAGACTTTCAATATTGTTAAAAAGGTCCATGTTTTTGACGGTAGAAATCACAAGATGTTTAGTATAAAATTTTGTTAGCTTGATTTATAACTTTTAAATATTTAGACAAGTGGCGTGAAAACCTCAGTTTGTACTCTTGTCTGAGCCTTGGAAATCCTAGGAGTGAGCCTGAGTTTCCTAACATTTCTACCATAGGTATTTTGTCTGCAAGATTTATTTATTCCTCATTTAAATTTCTTCATTAATAATGTTAATGAAAGTAATACTCTTCCTCCTGAAAATAATTCAAAATAGAAATAATCATAGCAGTGTCTTTAAAACTTTGGTGAACATAACACCAATCTCGGGTATTTCTTTAGAATGCAGATCTTGCAGCCCCATGACTAGGGATGCTGCTGACGTGGGACAACAGGGCATATATTTAAACAATCTAGACTACACTAGATGATTCTCATGTAAAAGTTCACGAACTATACTTTGGGATCTGTCCCTGGAAGAAAGTAGCCACGATATTTTTCCCCTTATCCCCAGAAAGGAGAACGAATTTAATTCTTAATAAAGTCTTTTCTAGAGTGATCATTTACAGCACTTTGGTCCATGTCGTAATCTCAGTTCCAGGAGTCTCATGAGTGTCATAAGCCACTGAAGTGGGGTTGTCATGCCCCACAGATCAATGACACTGTAGGCTGGTGGCACTCTGGCTGTAATCCATGGGCTGTTCTCAGCAGGGAGCAGCAAGGCGGTCTCTGCAGAGGCTCTTGGCTTGCTGGTTTCAAAATTTCTAATTTGAACTTTCCTTCCTCTTTCTTTCCTTTCCACCTTTTTATTCAACTTTAATACCTGTCATCTAATTTGGGAGTAGAAAAATGCCCTATACAAGTTTTTATTTGAGTCTGTTTGTTGGATTAACCAGCGGTTTTTAAAATTAATAGACAAGTATTCACAGTCTTTATTTTATGGCTCACTAATGAATTCCTAGTTTTACAGTCTAGGAAAGGAAAAAACAGAGCACAAGTGAATCAGTTTGAGGAGCAATGGGAACCCCTTAAAACATTAAAGTAGGCAAACAAAGGATAATTTGAATTCATAAAAATAACTTGATAATTAGTATCACACTTTGGATTATATAAAAGATTTTGGTATGTGAATACAAAGGGCAGAAAACTTTTTTAAATGAAGGCAGTAAAAAATAATGATTCATTGGGTCTTGGTGATAAAGTTTTTTTTTCCCAAAATATTAAGACTTTGAGACCAAAATAAGGTAGATTGAGTGGTGATTTGATTGTTTGAAATGGAAACAACTATCAAAAGTTCTGTTTTGTAACTTTGAAGATTTTTGAAAATTTCATTCCTCCAGTAGTGTTCCTGAATGATCATTCTCAGACCCCAGGACTTCGGGAACTTCTGTTGAAACGTGATACATTAAAAACATTCACCTCTCTTGCCTTCCAAACTCTAAATGATGATGAAGAGGTTTTCAGAGGGAAAACACCCCAAGTAAAGAGAAAAGGAGAAGCAAAAACAGCACCATTATTAAAACTGAAAAGCAGATGAAAAGGTGTTCATTGACCTAGCAAA